>NC_136264.1:53425469-53544661 GCF_964187855.1 Myxine glutinosa | reverse complement strand
GTCATGACGCACCGAGGCTAGGATATAGCGGCCTGTGATGATGATGGTAGTGATTTGATACGAAATTTAGAAAAGTGAATAGAATTGGCAGTATGTAATTGGAAAATTTTTGATTGGTTGAAATTTGGTAAGCAAAATTGGTAGTGGAACGTCCCCGATGTGGTGGGATGGCAACTCTGGCATCCCTCAGAGGGGGGGGGGGGGGGGCAAAGGAGCACTAGTTTATGGGGTTGATGGCAGTGAAAACTAGCCCGGGAGGGTTAGGATATTGTGTGCAGGGCCCTAGAAGATGACATTAGGTAACATTAAGGTTAGTTAGTGACAAGGATACCTGTAGTGGGGACGCAGGTAGATTCGTGTGGATTATAATGACGTGGTATGTGCTTAGTTTAAAGGGAAGACAGGGAGCACTAAGTTAGCAGGGCAACAGGTAGTTCAGATGATGCCGTGTGTTTGAGGATTGAACAGGTGTGATTGAACAGGTGTGATTGCACAGGTGTGCAACTGAACAGGTGAATGGAGCAGTGTTTGAGTGATGGTGATGGTGAGGTGTGTTGTGTTGACCAACTGGTCCAGGAAGAGGAGGAGGGTGCAGGTGGCACCAGGTATGATTGCACAGGTGTGCAACAACAGGTATGAGGAACAGGTGTATGGAGTAAATGGTAGTGTGGAATATATGGAGTATTGGAATGGATGGTCGTGGAGTGAGTATGATGGAAATTGTGGAGTGGAGTGGATGGTGCGAAGGTGTGAATGGGGGAAGAGTGGACCCCCATCACGGATACCCGGGGTGGGTAGTGTAAGTGTTAGGTAGAGGGTATAGGTAAATTGTGGTTGGATATTGGCATCTGTGGTGCGGGTGGAAGAATGATGTTTGGATGGGTGCATTAGTGTTGTGGAAATGGCTGCGCGTGTAGCCTGTTAGTGTGTGTAGTTGGTTTGGGCACTCCACCACTGTGAGGATGTCGGCCAGGTGAGGCCGCAGGTGGGCTCTGGGAGCCGGTAGAGTTGTTGTGGATGGGGCCCGAGGATCCGGAGGACGGACCCGGGTAGCCCAGTGCCAGAGGGCACCGAGTGGGGTGACAGAGCCAGGAGGGGCCTTCCCCAGTTAGTTAGGTTAGGGTGAGGAGCTAGGTAAGCTCGGGTGGCAACTACAGTGGTGGAGGTGTGCAGGTGGGTAGACCTGCTGGGAGAGCTACACGTCACAGCCCAGAAATTGTGCAAGGGCACCGGGAGATGAATCGGGGGAGTGAGACCCCAAATTGAGAAGCACCACAGTTTGGTCAATGGGAATTGGTTTTTAGAACCCATAGTGTAAGTTGGCCAATGGTGGCAGGGAAAGACCCCGGGTAGTGTAACGTGTGTTAATGTCATTTAGAAAGTAGTTAGGATGAAGTCTCCTCGCACCATCTGCATCCACTCACCTGGGATGACGTACCTCCACACCATGCCACGTTTAATTATTTTATTGTGCAAATGTTTGGCTTGTGAGACGCATCATGACGTGGGTGTGACATTGTGCTTTGTGTTCCATCTCTTCCTCCTTATGAGGATTGATGATGAATTGGGTGATGGCAAATTTTGAAGTAGAGGGATTGTGGTGACGAATTTGGTGTAGAAGAAATATGGGGAAGACGTGACAGTAGTGACGAATTTGTAAATGTGTAGATTTTGTAAATATGGGGTAAGGGCAAGGGTAGTGTAGGTGACAGGGGGGGGTGACGTACGGTAGGGATGAGCTTTCTCATTTCGCTCTCCGTACGCATTTCGCCTTGCATTGCCTTATTGATGTGTACCCTTGTGACCTTACCCCTCGCTCATTTGTCTTCCCCCTTTTGTCTCCCACCTGAGGATTGTGCGCCACTGGGTGTTGAGGGGAGCGTGCGGAGGTCGTCTTGTGTGCCAGGACCCTCTCAACCAGCATGCATTGCATTGATGTACCACTTTATGGACCGCTGTTCTGCGGCCGAGTACCACTTGATAGACCCCAGGTTCTTGGGCAGGGCACCTCTGTTGGAGACCGGCAATAGTGGCCAGGGAATCTTGCTTGCGGACCTCGGTAAGGTGGCACCTATGCCAAACAGGTGGACCACCCTTAGTTGGCCCCCGTGGCCCTAAATAAAAATGGACACGGTTTGTGCTTTCTATATTTCCAAGTAGGCCGCATGAAACAAGAAGACATCGGGAAGAACATCGGCCCAGCAGAGAAGAAGAAGACCACCACCAGTTGTTTTTTTTGTGTGTTTATTACAAACAGTAATGACTGTGCACTGGTTGGTGCTCTTGGGTGCTTTTGGGTGCTTTGGTGTTATTGGTACTGGTGCATCTATGCAATGCGTGCTGTCTCCTCCCTCCCAACAGGAATTTCCTTCTTTTTGTTTCCCTAAAAAGAAAAAAAAAACACAGGTCCTGGGTTGCGTTGTAAATAAGAAAGAACATCACTGTAAATAATGCTCCCCACCATAAATGTATAGCTTGAAAACAATTCCGTAATTCGGTTATCCTGTGGGCGCAAATCTGTTAGACAGGGTGCAATGCAGCAGGGGGACATATTTATTTGTGTTTTAAGATTGTCACACTCAGGGTCAGGTTAATTGTAGAGGGAATTACACCTACGTGTCACACTAAGTTAAAGTTTTGTAGGCCCGAGGACGGCCCTGAAGAAAGGAGGGTGCAGTGTAACGGATTTGAGAAGTGTAACGGATTTGAGAAGTGTAACAATTTTGAGAAAGTGTAACGAATGTGAAAAGTATGGTTTTGTTGTGTGTAACACCCTCGTAATGTAAAGAATGGTCGCAGCCCGTCCTCTTAGTTAATTCCATAAACCTACACACAGGACACGATATATCCTTTTAAATAGTTAGTCCCTTATTCTCTGTGTAGGCTAAGGATGTGTTTCCCACTAGTTTGACTCTTCATTGCACCGAATTAAATAAGAGTAGGCCCTCCGACACCCCATGGCAGCTTCCAAGTGCCAGGTTTGCACTTTGCTGCATTTTCATCTGCCGTCCACTTTGCAGCAGTTGACTCCATTACGCACGAGGTAACGCCGAAGAAGAAAGGCGGGTCTCCACCTCGTCATAGAGGGGAGGAGTAAGTCGGCCCCGCTCATCCAACCCAGAACGAGGGGTTTGGCTTGAGAGGGCGGGGAGAGAACGTTTGGGGAAGGTTCGAAAAGGGTGAAGGGCGGGGCCTATATAACCCGAGACGAGAGATAAGTCCAAGAGTTGAGGTGAGCTGAGAGGAGGGATGAGTTCTGGGTCCAGGAGATGAGCTGGAGACGAGCGGGTGTGACCAAGCCGCTGTGAGACGGGCCGCGCTGCAGGAGAAACGGACCGGGGCAACGCAAGGAGCGCATGAGGCAGTACGGACAAAGGAACTTCGCCCGCGCAGTTTGGGACCAAAGCTCGGCTTCTTGACGGTGGTGCCTTCTGGCCCGACCGTGCCCAGCACCCGCTGAACCTTCCTTGCCTCTAAAAGCCACCCATCTCCAAGCCATTCCTTCCTGCCTGCATTTCCCCGTGTAAATGTGATCGTCCGTCTGTCTTTAATGTTGTCCTGGGGTTTATTAATTAAGCTTGAATAGATAAGCTAATGATTTCACTGTGTGTCTGCTCCTTCCATTTTCTGTATATAAACGACTGCTCTCGTTGCTTTGGCTTGTGAAAATACTTAATAAATCCTGTTATTCCTCTGTACTTCTTCTTCTTCTTCATTCTCGTTCGGTCGCTTTAGAGGTTTCCCGATTGAATAGCGGTGGCGCGATCCGGCCAAAGTTTGGGGTAAATCGGGTTTTAGTTAGGGGAATAACTGTTCGGTCGCGGAGCCTCCGCTCGGCAAATATAACATCTTTAACCACGTCCGTAACAATATACATGTATATATATATATATATATATATATATATATATATATATATATATATATATATATATATATATATATATATATATATATATATATATATATATATATATATATATATATATATATATATGTATATATATATATATGTATATATATATATATGTATATATATATATGTATATATATATATATGTATATATATATATATATGTCAAGAAACAACTCTTGGCTCTTAAAAGAAGTTCCACCAATAGCCTGAAAATGACGGTCTTTATTAAATACCAACTTATACAGATCCGGAGGAAGGCGAACATCTACAGCACGACTTGCCCTCATGCCACGTTCAGCCCTTCCTGGTGTGCAAAGATTCACAGTTTACTTATATAGGAACACGATTATCAGAAAATCTCCGAGAGAACAAAGGAACTGGCGAGAGTTCCTCCCACCGTTATCCCTAGCCCCCACCGTTATCCGCTCTGTCATTCGGGGGAGTGCAGCACGCACCTTATCATTCGGACCAGATGTAGTTTCAAAGCTCCGAGGTGACAGAAAATGTAACTCACAGAGAGAAGAGTGCATGCTTGGCCCAGATAAGACCATTATTCAAAGGTTTACAATCCGAGCATCTTACATGAAACTACACATTCCATGCGCGTATAAACGTCCGCCAGCCCGCGGCTCGAGGCGCCATCTGCGAATCAAAGAGGGTTTTTACGACCGGACTTATCTAGGTGAAAGGGCACACGTATACGAAAAACCATTTGCCCAGCACGACCGAAACGAGCATTTCTCATTTATACTAAAGCGAAGAGAAAAGCCCTTTATTCACTTATGAAAATAGCATATAAGCAACATTAAAATCATAACATATTATTCAAGACGTCTTATACAGAATTCTTAGCAATAAC
The DNA here is from genome assembly GCF_964187855.1 of Myxine glutinosa. Lineage (NCBI taxonomy): Eukaryota > Metazoa > Chordata > Myxini > Myxiniformes > Myxinidae > Myxine > Myxine glutinosa. Next base: position 53,539,886 of record NC_136264.1, on the reverse strand, counting down.
GAATCTACGACTTGACATTCCTTCCTCTTGTCTCGTCGAGACAAAGTATCTTAAGAGACAACGTGCCACATCGGGCTTTATTGAAAAATAATTGTGTAATGCGGGTATCTCCCAAGGGCATATCGTGCGCCCAAAGCGCCTCGCCCGTGCATTTGGCGAACGTGTCGTGTGGTGCGTGCTTGGAGCCTGAGGGCTCAGAACATGAAAGTCCATTAACGTTTCGGATCCACAACGAAGGCGTCTGGTCCAGATGAGGTTCTGCTCCGCCAGGGGGCCAACAACCTCCCCTGCGGAACTTGCTCCCCCCACCCTTTGCAGACTCGGTCCTTGCAGATCTTCGAAGTTAATCAACGATCATGCCCATGAGGTCCCTCACGTGCTGCTGTTCTGGGGAATACATAATATTGTCAGTATCTTGTGTCTCAATTTCCTGGTCAGGGTACAGAGCGTAAAAATCCGATTCACTTGAAGCATTTGAACTTAATACATATGAAGCAAAGAGAGGAACTTCCTTTATGTCAAAGTCTCCCTTGGGCGCCTGGTCGGCTTGCGGGTCTAAGATATCCACGTCGGGTCCCTCGACCGCCAGACCCAGCGTCGCAATCAGATCCATAGTTGGGTCGGAAGGGGGCGTGCAGCTGTCAGCTTGTAATACATAAGCAGCGTTAGCCAGTACACGCAAGGGGTTTATAGCACAAGTATCACAGTCATCACATACACCGTTACAGGCAGCAGCCAGTTCCCGCATGGGATCCACACAAGTATCACAGTCGTCACAAAATTCAATACAATTTTCTGGAGCGTTGGTCGCAACTGCCTTGTTGAAGGACCCGTTCAGGTCGACGGCCTCTGTGGTCGGAGCCATAGTCGTTGTCGGCGGCTTCTTCACTTTCCATCCTGTAAAATACTTTCTCATACAGAGGAGGACTAGAGATTTCATTAGTGCCCCCCAAATTACTACCCCGATTATCACAGCCAGTGCGGTCAATAACCACTTCACTATGGTGCCCGTCCATCCCCGGAACCAGTCAGTGAGCCAGCTAAATGTATAAGAATTTTCGCGCGCGATCCGATCGATCGTCAGGGCGTGGCTAGTTTCCCTTAGTCTCACTATTGCGGCTGACACTCCTTCAGATGGATCGGGTATGTAAGTGCAACATTTTCCCTCTATAATTCCGCATACCCCTCCTTTCTCTGCCAAGAGCATGTCCAAAGCCACCCGATTCTGCATCACCATTGTACGCATGTGAATCACCGTATCCAATAGTATGTCATGAGCCGTAGCGGTGTCGTTTGCCACCTTTTCTAGGGCCAAAGCCAATTTATCTATCCGGAAACTATCCATGACTGTGCCCGCTCCTGGGAAGAAGAAACCAAACACCTTTTCCCATAGGCTCCCGTGTAGTTTAGTGGTTCCATCTTCGTTCATGACTGACCTCTTATAACGCCTGTCCAAGGACTTTGGGTCTAGCTCATCCAGTATCTCAACGTCAGGAAGGACTGAACCCAGATAACATGTGCCCCCCCAATTATTTGGTAAATAGGGGTAAGCCTTGTCGCCGCATATAAACATTGTCCCATGGGGTGGGACCAGGTGGGTGGATAAGCACCGGAGTCCCTTTACCACCCCATTAATCCTACTAACCCCCCTGGAGAATGTTATAGCCGTTATGTTGTGGTTGTGTTTATCTTGCAGTACTATTCATAATGTAATCCCTGAGCTCCCTTGTCCCAGCTTCCCGGGGAGAGTGTAGGCGCATTCTGATTCTCCCATACGCAAGTGGCCGGAACCCTGGAGGCAGACCCTCCCTTTCTGTGGTTTGACCCAGACGGGGGCAGGCCTCTCGGCCACATGGGCAATCATTGACGGGCGATAATTAAATTGTCGATTGCAACTCTTGCCGTTGTCAACCCCTTCTCTTTCCAGCGTGGTGACTAAACATGGGGAATCGATAGGTTGTGAGCAGAGGTCATTGAGGGACAGAGGTAGCACTATCATGTGTATTCCTGTGGTGCCTGCTTGGGGAAAGTGCATGCACGACCAGCAGTGTGTCCTATTTTGAATTGTTGCCACCTCCCTGGCCACTTTCCAATATGTGTTTTCCCCCCTCTTTGGGGCCTTATCCTGGGGGTGTGGCGTGAGTATGTATTCGATGCATGGTGTGTGTTTAGTTTCGCCACTGGCCGCTCCTGGGGTCCAGACGCTGCACCGGACCTGCATAGTCATGCCTTTCTCTAGGCGCGTGCGTGTTTGTAGCTTAAAATCAGGGGTTCCCCATTTGTATCCTGGTTGGGCCAAGGTCTCAATGCTAGCTTGCCCGTTTTCCCGGAACTCTCGTTGCTTTTGTAGTACCATGCCAACGCGTCCAGGCCCTGCCGACAGTGCTAGCCAATTTATGTTCACCCAATTTGTGTGCAGGGCTTTCTGTTCGAAACATGGTAGTGATACTCTTTGTCCCCATGTTACGGTGAGGTGTCGGGTTTCGTTTTCGCATCTATTGGAATCGGAGTTTCCCCTAGCTGCTGTCGCTATCAATAGTATTGTACCTATGATTAGGCCCATCCTTACTGTGGTTGCTGTGGTGTAGTGTCTGGTGCTTGTATGGCCAACTTACAGTGCGTGGCGTGGATCCACGAGGTCTTGCCCTCGCAAAAGACTGCCGTTGGTGTAGTCAGCAACACCTGGACTGGTCCCTTCCACCTTGGTTCCAAGGCGTTCTTGCAGGTGAAGTGCTCCACGAACACCTGGTCTTTTTCCTCTGGTGGAACACCTGGTCCACAAGTCTCCTGGGAACACCTGGTCTACAGGTCTCCAATTCATAGATTCAATTCATTCAATTCATAGTTTCATAGAACACCTTGTCTCCAATTTCCTAATCCACTTTTTTCAAGTGGATCCAATTTTATCCAATATTCAATTTTAAATTCAATCCCATTTAATCCAGTCCAATTCAAATTAAATTCAATCCTTCTCTCAGCATCCCATTACCTGTTTCCAACGTCAATAAAAATAAAATTATAAAATAATAAAAATCAATCATCTCAAATCTCAAATCAAATCAAAAAATCAAAAATCAATCAAAATCATAAAAATCAATAAAATAATAAAAATAAACGAAAATTACTTCAGCTAGAGTTTCAACTAGAATTAACACAAACAAACCACCATTAACCTCAATTAACACAAACAAACCACCATTAACCTCCATTAACACAAACAAACCACCATTAACCTCCATTAACCTCCCCCTATTATTTATTTATTTTCACGAATAAACAAATAATGGAAATAACCTGGTCTACTTCCAATTTCAATTCTGGTCAGTTCTGGTGTCTGGTCACACACAATGTTTTCCTCACCCACTGTGATTCGCTCAAAATAGATTCTCACTGTTATTATGTCTGAAATGCGTCTCATGAAAACCCATTCAAGAGTCCGGTGTAACAGACAGCCAAACACATAGACACGCCGAAGACCCCAGGGTACCCATCAAACTAGCTTGTCCCCAGATCCACAACACAGCGAAACATGTAACTTTACTAAAACTAGAACGGGCACTCGGTAGAGCGCATACCTTCGCCGCAGCTACTTTTGTTGCCAAAATAAAAGACTACAAGATCTGTGTAGCAAAGCCACACCTACGTTGTCATGCGGGAAGATTTGTTTCAAATTAAACCATTCTATCCCGCCAAAAGTTTGATATTGTAATCACATCCATGACCTTTTCATGACCTTGACCTTGACCTTTGACCCGATCGATTCCAAAATCTAATCAAATGGTTCCCGGATAATAACCTATCATCCCACCAAATTTCATGCGAATCGGTTGAATACTTTTTGAGTTATGCGAATAACATACACATACACACACACACACACACACACAGACATACAAATAAATACACAGCGATCAAAACATAACCTTCCGCTTTTGCGAAGGTAATAATCACTTACTCATAACTAATACTCATAATAACTCATAATTACTTATGTAATTACTCATGCCAATACTTACTTAAAATAATGTAATATCCCAATCTTCACCCCCTATGCAAATCGAAGCACCCCGGACAATCCACAACCAATATCAACCACTGTAGCCGCCTTCCCGACTCCAGGCAGCCACACGCAGCCACATACATCTCCATCCACGTCACACAAGACAACAGCCAACGAGTGTGTCCACCACACAGAAACCTTTGGCAATGCAACAACCGAACTCCCAGACAACCAACAACAAAACCCAATCCATCTCCATGGCTCATCAAGCAGTTCCAACTTAATCCAGCTTCACATACCGATTTCCCCAAAACTCGTGAAACTTCACCCCCATTCTGGAAAAACCCTGGACTAAACCCTGACACCCTAAATAACTTCAGACCCATCTCCAACCTACCCTTTCTGTCAAAAGTTTGGAACGTGCTGTGGCCACTCAACTCAAACATCACCACTCTGCCAATAACCTGTATGAAACATCCCAATCCGGATTCTGCTCCAGCCACAGTACTGAAACTGCTCTCCTCAAAGTCACCAACGACCTTCTCTCTCCTCTGACGCTGGCAACCTCAACATTTTCATCCTCCTCACCTCAACGCCTCCTTTGACATCATCAATCACACCATCCTCCTCACCCTGTTTAGACCAGCTTGTGCCTATTAAACCCAAATCAGTTCACTCCCAAGCCTACAAGGACCACCTACAGCACTGCAAAGATGTCCTCTACTCCACCTACTACCCTCAAATTATCCACTCTGGCTCCGGAATCCCAAAAGCACTCTTCTCTACAATAAACAAACTAAATAAACAAACTTTACAACGTGAACAAACTCCTCAGCGCCCTGGATACCACCACCTGTCATTCAGAGTAGACAACAGCATCTCCTTTCTGGCTTTCAGCATCTCCTTTCTCCTTTCTGGCATCCAAATAAAATTCTGGCTTCAAATCAACTTCCTCGAACTTAACTATGATAAATCTAAATTAATCTTCGTTTGCCCAAAACCACTCACCAAATCCACCCATAACTTTGCCCCCAACATCGATGGTTTCCCAGTATCCACCTTCCCTCACATCCGGAATCTTGGCATCATCATTGACCAAAACCCTCTCCTTTGAAAAATACACTAAACAGATCATAAAGACCTTAAACCTTAAACATAAAAACTGAAAAATGCTTCGCCATGGAATAGTCCACCACTCATATAAATAATCATAAGAGTTCTGCGAAACATCTCCATCTTTAAAACTTAGCCAACCATTTTTAAACCACATGTTTTCCCCCCAAAAACAAGTCACATTCTTTGTATATTGCCAACATTGTTCATCGTTTAAGTATCATCCAGAACTAAATTTTTATAAACCATCAACTTGTAGATGCATTTATTTATATCCCATTAACCCAAGAACTCTCAATTGCTTGGTTATATTTTAGTAATGTCATATATCCATATTTCTTTTCCAAAATGTTCCTGATATACACATTAATCCCATCTGTCTTTGTTTCCAGATCAACTCAAATCAAGAAATCGACACAAATCCTTATTACCTCCAATCAACTCAAAATTAAATCAAACAATTCAAAACCAGATCGGATCAGCGATCAGAAATCACTTTTCCAATCAACACATTCCAAGCAACAATTCATTCAAAGACCAAGCTTAAAAACACAACTCTCATCTTACTGTGACAAATAAGCAACCAACCTACTTCACACTAAAACAAATAACTTTTCATCACCCCTTTCTTCTCCACCGCCTCTTACACTTAAACAGATCACAATTACTCACTCATACACTGTTGCCCATCATGAAATCCCAGTAGGTTGTTCTTCAATCCCAACCATCATGTGATCCCAACCACCACTTCTGACACCATTGTCGACGTCTCCATTTATTTCGTTCCTCATGGGGTTGGTGTTTTATGGCCTTTACCTCTTACCCAATCACACTGCACATCATTCCCCGTCCTTGATGGATAATTTTACATCCAGATGGGCACAGCATCCCATTTTTGGCGACCCAGCCCTGAAACAAGCCCCTGGACTCCTTGCAGGCTGGACCAAAACCCCTGGACGAGGTTGCATCCCAGTACTGACTCTGCTGCCTTCTTGCAAACCACTTCAACTCCATGAATTTTACATGTTTCGTGAACAGAACAAAGCACTCTGTAATCGTCAGATTGAAACTGCCCCAAACCCGTCCATATAAACTCCATTGTTGTCCTGTCCATCTCTCTGTGTTACATTTACATTTTGTGACTCACAGTACCTGCCTCCATGGAACAATGACGCCTAAGCACTCAATTAGCCCTCCCAGTACCAAAGACTTACAATCAGACCGACAGACAGACAAATAACAGAGGCATGTCGCCAGCCCCAGCACAGGACATCACCTTTCCAGGCAGGCACAATATAATCCACAGCATCGAAATGCCAATTTCTATCCGGAGCCTCGCAAAGCCAAAATCGGGCATGTTCACTGCATTTCAACCTCCAACCACACGGGGTGTTCCACCCTGCGCCTGCTCCACCATGCAACCCGATCTGTACTTGGTGCGCCCGGCGCCCCCTATAATCAGCGAGTTATAATAACCACAATATACTTACTTGGTGTACCAATATACCAATATACAGCACCCACCTCTTGATACCACAACTTAATTCATGTTACTTGCATCTCTTTGCATCTTCCCAATTGTCCTCCATTTACCATGACTATCCCCATTGCTCGGTCACACACGTCACTGTGCTCGGCCCGGTTAAATTAAACTCAAGCGTACTGTACCTGACGCTTCCGGTCGGCTCCGGAAGTCTGTTTATTTCTTGAGACCCCTGAATCGGGACATTACAACGACAAACAGAACTCGATATTCTCTGTTCACTAATTACGTACATGATTTCAGTTTTACCCACAATATAATGTCCCGATATTCTCTGTTCACTAATTACGTACGTGATTTCAGTTTTAACCCACAATATAATGTCCCGATATTCTCCAGATTTAAGTCCTATATATCCTGCCGTTAAATCAACCTCCAGTAGACTGACAGCCTGTCGTTCTTCCAAGGTTAGTGAATTATCTCCGACCTCTTTCCCTTACAAATCTCGAACAAAGGTCAAATGAACTTTAAAAGGTCAAACTTCAAACGGAGAAAGGTGGTACCAGTTCTCATTCCACAACTAATACAAGTCCGGCGACATTCCCGTTCCTTGCAAGAACTCCACATCCGGACAGACAGACGACCACTATCGTGGCTCCACATCGCAAAATGCTAGCTTCTACGAATCCAACAACCGTATAACTCCACAGACAGACAAACACAACCACATCCTCCTCGCGCCCACACCTTGGCACCAGCCACGCCACATACCGACAGTTGAAACTGAACGTCCGACATCCAGCAAAGTCGAAATGACCCACAATGCATTTGGGCACACATCCTCCTCTGAGAGTGGGCGAGTTATCGCCGGCACTCTGAGCAAATCTCATGCTCTGAACCCAATTCAACAAACTCAACAACATCTGCTCTTATTTCCCATCCTGACAACAACAATTACAACGACAACTGCCCAAAGCCGAGAGCCCCCCATTCAGCGCACACGTGACTCGCGGTTCGCTCGGCTCCTGCCCGAACGCACAATAACTCTACCCAAACTTCCACGGAGCCGCACGGCGGAAACACAGGTTTGTACCACACTTTAATTAAACGAACATCGCCAGGATTCTCGGATAGACGTTAATTTCACAACACACATGACAAAAATCCGATTTAAATTCAGAGATCGCCGATCGACCTGGCACAACCATCTCAACGCGACGACGCCACGCCGCCCCCCGTCCTGGCGCGCACCCTCGTGCCTCCACACGAATCCCAACACTCCCGCCTCGCGGGTTCCTGCGAGGCTCGTAGCCGTGGCAACCAAAACTGCGCGCCGCTCTCGAATGAGGGCCGTCATAACAGTGAGCTGTCAGACCATTGAATGAACTCTTCGATTCCAGTCAAACACACACTTCGACCCAAACTCTGAACCTCCAGTTCCACAAACTCCAAACCTCCGTCCGACTGCCGCTCGAAAGACAAAGCAGCCCATCCTGCAACCATCTCCAAGAAACCGCTTCATATCAACAGTAGGTCGACAAGGGCACTCCGAGTGCTTTCCTGACCCGATTTATATCAATTCGCTTCCCAAACAACTCCCAAACAGATGAAAATCCGGACTCAGTTCAGGACCTCGCCTGTTCCCTCGGATAGTCGCTAGGGAATGTCAGGTAGACCACTTACAAAGCTTCACACCGAAACCCTCTGCTTTGCATATGTCATACAGACAAATACATTGGCCAGATACACACGTCAATTAACATCCCAATATACATTCATTCCTCATTCATATACCAGTGAGTCTCCCAGACTTCGCGCGAAACTCAGATCGACTCAAATCATGCCTTTCTCCAGCCACTCCCATGTACAATCTTTGCTCATTCATGTTACGTCTCTCATTCAAGGAAAAGGATTTTTGGGACGGGTTGGACGGGGTGGGTTGAGGTGAAAAGGGGAAGGCAGGGCGGGGTGTTGGGGTGTTGCCTAGAGCCCCGGGACTGAGCTCAGGTCTTGGGGGGGGTGGGGGGTCCTTTTGCACGGCCCAATTCTGCGGCTGTGGAGGGGGCCCTTGTATGTTCCAGTTTTGGGGAGGGGGCCCTTGTGGGTTCCAAATTTTGGGGAGGGGGCCCTTATGGATTCCTGGGCAAGCATTTGCAACATGTCGTCCTTTACATCGGCCTTCTTATCGTCGCCCATGTCCCACTGCTCGGCCGCTTCATCTAATTGGTCGGTTAGCCTTAGTGCGATGTGTACCCCGGCCAACAACAGGTCGACCAGGGCCCCCCAATCGTCGAGGGTCTGGGCCGGGGTTGGTGCTACATTCGGCCAGCGTGCGTGTACTTTGGCCTGGTCCCACACCCGCGCGGGCAATACAGCCTTTCCCATGTGGCAGACGTCCCGCCAATCTGCGCCTGTATTTTGTATCCACAAACACATAAGTTCCGGTACGTGATCGGGCTGTTCAGCCAGCAAGGTTCTCACCCGCTCCTGCATAGACGCCAAATCTGGGACACATCTCGATTGTAGGCTGTGGGTTCTCCGATTCCGTGAGCCCTTCCACTGAGGGGTACAATACAATACTCCTAGCCCTTCTGGGGCCGCGAACCCGCTGTCCGCCCCACTAATTTCTTGTCCTCTAAAAGGGTTGCCCGGGCTAAGGTGAACCTGGGGGGCGGCTGGTCTAGTTTTCTGGGGGTCTAACCCCTGGGGGAACAGGGGCGGGGGTGGGAGAGGTGGCGCCTGTGGCCCGGGGACAGGGCTCAGGGCTTGGGGGGGTGGGGGGTCTTGGTCTGGCATCTGGTCCAGCGGCATCAATCGCTGATTTACTTGCTTAACTGCTTACTTACTTGTCCTCTGTCTGGTGTAGCTTCAATAACCATAGCTGCAATGCTTAAAATTTCAATATTTCAAAAACCATTCCTGTCCTTCTCACCCTGTGGCCACCTGGCCCATTTCCTGTGACCTTATTTATTTTCTCTTGTCCACCAGATCCTGGCCTGTTTTATCTGGACCTCTGTTGCTTGCTTCCTTCTTGTCAAGCCTACCTACTGCGCGTTTTCCTTTTCCTGGCCATGTTCCTATGGCCCTCTAAGTTAGCCACAGCCCTTCGTTCCCTGGCATGCAATGGCATACCCCATCTTGTCTCTGGGCTGTTCCTTCCTGGAAAAATCTTGGCCACCTGGCTTCAACCTATATGGCTGTCCGACCTCATTTTCCCCTCCTGGTGCTAACTGTAACGTTAAGCTTACTGTTAAATCCTTTACCCTCTTAAAGTTATCTTTACTGATATCCTGCGCAAATCCTATCCTTTAGCGTTACTCTTAATGTTATCTTGGCTTTAACAAAGACACGTCATTCTGAGGCCTGAAAATTAGCCTTTTTACTTACAATTTCTGTTCGGAGTGCAGGCAATACAGAAGACAGGGGAGACGAACTGTGCCTGTTCGAGGAGGGGGGTATGAATTTGGATTGCCCTCTGATAAAAAAAACAATTCTCACCTTAAACGAATCAGCGTACCGGCGTCCCGGCCTCAGGCAGCCCCCCTCGGGTCGTTCAGGATTCGCCTCGACTGTCACTGTCGTTTGCTGCACCCCACTCCTGGTACCATTTTGTCAAGAAACAACTCTTGGCTCTTAAAAGAAGTTCCACCAATAGCCTGAAAATGACGGTCTTTATTAAATACCAACTTATACAGATCCGGAGGAAGGCGAACATCTACAGCACGACTTGCCCTCATGCCACGTTCAGCCCTTCCTGGTGTGCAAAGATTCACAGTTTACTTATATAGGAACACGATTATCAGAAAATCTCCGAGAGAACAAAGGAACTGGCGAGAGTTCCTCCCACCGTTATCCCTAGCCCCCACCGTTATCCGCTCTGTCATTCGGGGGAGTGCAGCACGCACCTTATCATTCGGACCAGATGTAGTTTCAAAGCTCCGAGGTGACAGAAAATGTAACTCACAGAGAGAAGAGTGCATGCTTGGCCCAGATAAGACCATTATTCAAAGGTTTACAATCCGAGCATCTTACATGAAACTACACATTCCACGCGCGTATAAACGTCCGCCAGCCCGCAGCTCGAGGCGCCATCTGCGAATCAAAGAGGGTTTTTACGACCGGACTTATCTAGGTGAAAGGGCACACGTATACGAAAAACCATTTGCCCAGCACGACCGAAACGAGCATTTCTCATTTATACTAAAGCGAAGAGAAAAGCCCTTTATTCACTTATGAAAATAGCATATAAGCAACATTAAAATCATAACATATTATTCAAGACGTCTTACACAGAATTCTTAGCAATAACGAATCTACGACTTGACATATATATATATGTATATATATATATATATATATGTATATATATATATATATGTATATATATATATATATATATATATATATATATATATATATGTATGTATATATATATATATATATATATATATATATAATATATTGTAACGGTTTTGGAGAAGTGTAACGGTTTTGGAGAAGTGTAACAATTTTGGAGAAAGTGTAACGAATGTGAAAAGTATGGTTTTGTTGTGTGTAACACCCTCGTAATGTAAATAATGGTCGCAGCCGTCCTCCTAGTTAATTCCATGAAACTTACACGCAGGCCACGATATATCTTTTTAAATAGTTTATTTCCTTATTCCATGTAGGCTAAATATGTGTTTCCCACTAGATTGACTGCATTGTATCAAACGAAATAAGCGTAGGCCCCTTTCAATTTCCCCAATCATCTCCGCTCCCCAAAGTTCCTTTCAAAAGCGGTGCGAGTGGTGTTCAATCCCGCAAGCCGCCATTGCCCATGTGCTCATCTCGGAGAAGAGGGGGGTAGGAGCCGCCAACTCACAGGCGTGGCACGTCGTCATGATCAGAGGAGGAATCGGACAGCCCTAACAGCCAACCAGCACCGCGGTTAGCGACCCGGTAGGCGTGCCCTCGCAGCCGGCGGCTTGATTCCGCCCCGAGTAATAAAAGCGACTGGAAGGGACTGCTTCGGGAGATGACACGGGAGATGACATGAGAGAGGACATGAGAGATGAGCTGTGAGCTGTGAGCTGTGAGATGAGAGACGCTCCAAACCAAAAAGGAGAGATACTTGGAGAGGAAACAAGCTAAGGAGAGACGCGCTGAGAGGAGGGAGACGGCTCCACCAGAAGGAGAGGAGCAGGTGTGACCGAGCCAGCGCATGACGTCTACAGCATCAGCAGCGTCGACGCGACCGAGGGTTTTCCCGCCAAAAACGCGAAGAATTGGGAGCTGCTACCTCCAGCCCTGCGGGTTGCAGGGACCTGACCCTGCCTCCCTCTCCAGCAACCCACCTCCGCCATTCCTGCCTGCAATTTCCCCCGTGTAAGTGTGAACGTCGTCTGCCTTGAATGTTGTCCTGGGGTTAAGTAAATTGAATAGTATAAGTTAACCATTCACTGTGTGACTGCTTCTTCCATCCATTGCTTGTGTGTGTATAATAAATCTGTTCTTCCTCCATACTCTGTCTTCTTCTCTTTTCCTTCTCTTTCGGTCGCTTTAGAGGTTTCCCAATTGAATATCTGTGGTGCGATCTGGTCAACGTTGGGGGAGTCGGGCTAATCGGGGATCCTGTAACGGTCGCGGTTGGACCATCCGCTCGGCCCATCATAACATCTAAACCGCGATCCGTAACAATATATATATATATATATACAGGGGCAGATCAAGGTGGGTGCAGGGGGTGCGCACCCCCCCCCCCCCCTTCGATCCAGGATGAGGGTGCGGGGGTGTGCAAGGGGTGCAGTCCCCTCTGGATTTTTGATAAATTATAAGCTCTGAATATCCTGGAACAGCCCTCGTGTCCAGATTATATTGAACAAGGAACGTTCTGGCGGCTTACCAATGCTCAGAGGTTTAAAATCACTTTTGCTTTGTTATAAAACACTCCAAGTGCGACGGTAAGAACCATACTTTCATCACATAAATCCACCGTCCAAAGCGAAATAATCAGCAGCAGCCACTCCAGCGGATATGACGCGAAGATAACGCCGTGGCGATGACGCAACACGTGGGTGGAGCATGAATTGAATATGTGATGAGGAAAACATGGGTGGAGCATGATATGCATGAGGCAAACATAGGCGGAGCATAAATATACAGCATTACATTAAAAATCGTTTCCAGCGGAGTGTGGTGGGCACAACGGTCAATAATTCCGTGCACCAGTGGGTGGCGCGAGCGTCCGGGTGTGGAACTGAAATACATGCCCCGCCCTTCGGCCGTTCGGCGTGGCCTCGGGATATATATGCGGGCTCGAAGGTCGAGCCCGCCCAGTGCTGATGAGCGAACGTGTAATAAAGTACTTTCGTTTGTATCCACGCGTTGTGGCCTACTTCTCTGGCAATCGAGTTGTGTGTGCACAGCACCACACTGGTGACCCCGACTGGTTCAGCCATCGCTGACCCCCGAACGCGCCATGGCTACCAACGCCGTCGCCATCAAACGCCCGGAGTTCTGGGAAGCGCAAGCCGACGTTTGGTTTGTGCAAGCCGAAGCTCAATTCCAACTCCGGGGCATCACGGCGGACGAGACCCGGTACTACCACATGGTCGCCGCCCTCGGGCCCGGCACTGCCGCCCGTGTCGTGTCCATCCTTCGGCGCCCGCCGGGCGACCACAAGTACGAGGCGCTCAAACGTCTCCTCCTCGCCACGTTCGGGCTCACGGAGGTCGAACGTGCCGACCGCCTCCTGGACCTTCCCGCCCTCGGCGACACACGACCATCCGTCCGGATGGATTTCATGCTGTCCCTGCTTGGAGACCAGCGCCCGGATTTCTTGTTCCGCGCACTTTTCCTCCGCCACCTACCTGTACAGGTGCGCCTCGCGCTGGCCGGTTCCAAAATCACGGAACCCCGCGCCCTGGCCAGAGAGGCCGACAAATTTTTCACGGCCTGCGACACGCGGTCGGTTTACGGTGCTGCCGTTGTGGATCCCGGTGCGGAGGCTACAGCGCCCCCGGCTTCCCTCGTGGCCGCTGCTACGCCACGCCCACTACCACCGCCGCCACCACCACCGCCGCCACCACCACCGCCGCCGGCACGGCCGACGCGGCCGCCACCGCTGCAAACCTGGTGCTACTATCACGCCAGGTTCGGCCGCAAGGCTAGAACGTGCCGCCCGCCATGTTATTTTGACGGGTCAGGAAACGACGGGGCCGGCGCTCACTTGTGGCCATGAGCGTCGGCCATTCCGGCAGCCTCCTGTTCATCACGGACACCTCGTCTGGTCGTCGTTTTCAATGCGACATGGGAGCGCAGGTAAGCGTCCTCCCTGCCTCTGCGTCCGACAAGCAAGCCGCGGGCCGGGGCCCCGCTTTGCTTGCCGCCAACGGAACACCCATCCGCACATTCGGGAAGCGTTGCCTCTCACTGCGGTTCGGAGGGCAGCGTTTCCAATGGTCGTTCGTCACCGCCAGCATGCCAATGGCCCTGCTCGGTGCGGACTTCCTTTGTGCGCATGGGCTGTTGGTGGACGTTAAGCGTCGACGTCTCATCCAGGCCGAAACCTTCAGCTCGCTCGCTTGTTCGCTGAGTGGCTCGTTGAGCAGCTCGCTGAGTGGCTCACCGAGCGGCTTGCCAAGCGGCTTGCTGAATGGTTCCGTCCCGGCGAGATTAGTTTGTACGCTTCCGGCAGCGGACGAGTTTACCCGCCTCCTCGCCAGTTTCCCGGCACTCACGCGGCCCACCTTTTCAGCCGTGGCCGTCAAGCACGGGGTGGAGCACCATATCCTCTCCGTCAGCCCACCGGTCTACGCCCGGGCGCGCCGCCTCGACCCCACGAAGCTCGCCGTGGCGAAAGCGGAGTTCGCCACGCTGGAACGGCTGGGTATCGTATGGCGCTCCAACAGCGCTTGGGCCTCTCCTCTGCACATTGTGCTGAAGCCCGGCGGCGGATGGCGGCCGTGCGGTGACTACCGCCGGCTCAACGATGCCACCACCCCCGACCGCTACCCGGTCCCGCATATCCAAGACTTTTCCGCCCGGTTGGCAAACACGACCGTGTTCTCCAAGGTGGACCTCATCCGGGGCTACCACCAGGTCCCCGTACAACCGGACGATGTCCCAAAGACGGCCGTCATCACCCCTTTCGGCCTCTTTGAGTTCCTGTGGATGCCTTTTGGGTTGAAGAATGCGGCCCAGGCGTTCCAGCGGCTCATGGACAGTGTCTTGCGTGACTTACCTTTCATCTACGTCTACCTGGACGACATCCTAGTCGCGAGCGCGTCCCGGGAGGAGCACCTGCTCCACCTCCGCACGCTCTTGGAACACCTGGGCCAGCATGGCCTGATCATCAACCCCGCGAAGTGCCGTTTCGGCGTCACCGCCATCGACTTCTTGGGGCACCGCATCACCAGGCACGGGGCCATTCCTTTACCGGCCAAGGTGGAGGCCGTCCGGAGTTTCCCGCGCCCCTGCACGATCAAGGGGCTCCAGGAATTCCTGGGCATGGTCAATTTTTACCACCGCTTCGTGCCCCGTGTCGCCCAGCTCCTGCGCCCCCTGCACGAGGCCCTCCGGGGAAAGCCAGGCAAAGGTGACATCGCCAGGTCGGAGCCGATGGCCGTGGCATTTGCGGGCGCAAAGCTGGCCTTGGCCAACGCCACCATGCTGGTGCACCCGGCGCCCGATGCACCAATCGCCCTCACCACCGACGAGTCGGACTACGCGGTGGGCGCGGTGCACGAGCAGTAGGTGCGTGGTGCTTGGCAGCCGCTGGCGTTTTTTAGCCGGCAGCTTCGCCCGCACGAACGCCGCTACAGCACCTTCGACCGCGAGCTGCTCGGGCTCCACCTGGTGGTCTGACACTTCCGCCATCTGCTCGAGGGCCGCCCGTTCACGGCTTTCGTCGACCACAAGCCCCTTGTGTTCGCGATGGCCAAGGTCGCTGAGCCATGGTCGGCCAGGCAGCAACGTCACCTCTCTGCCATGACCGAGTACATGACGGACATCCGTCACGTCGCGGGTAAAGACAACCCGGTGGCGGATTGCCTTTCCCGGTCCGTCGCACACGCGGTCCACCTTGGGATCGACTATGCCCGGATGGCGGAGGACCAGACCGCCGACCCCGACGTCCAGGCCTTGCGGACCGCCGTCACGGGCCTCTGCGTCACCGAGGTGCCGTTCGACATCGCGGGCACGGCCCTCTTGTGCGACGTCTCCCTCGGCCGGCCCCGCCTCATCGTGCCCGCTGGCTGGCAGCGCCCGGTTTTCGACGCCATCCATGGCCTGTCCCACCCGGGCACGAAGGCCTCCCAGAAACTCGTCGTGGTGAAGTTCGTCTGGCATGGCCTTAGGAAGAACGTCCGCGACTGGGCCAGGACGTGCCTCGCATGCCAGCGCGCAAAGGTCCACCGCCACACCCAGGCCCGGTTGGCCCCGATTACGGTGCCCGAGCGTCGGTTCGACCACGTCCACGTCGACTTGGTGGGACCTCTGCCCCCCTCGCGGGGGTTCACCCACCTCCTCACCATGGTGGACCGCACCACCCGGTGGCTGGAGGCCGTGCCATTGGCGGCGACGACTGCGGCTGATGTCGCGCAAGCCTTCATCGCCACGTGGGTTGCCCGGTTCGGTGCCCCCTCGGACATCTCGTCCGACCGCGGCCCCCAGTTCACCTCGGAGCTCTGGGGAGCGGTGGCGCAAGGGCTCGGCATCAAACTGCACCGCACCACGGCCTCCCACCCCCAGGCCAACGGCCTGTGCGAGCGCTTTCATCGCTCGATGAAGGCCGCGCTCCGGGCCAGCCTCCGCGACGGCAGCTGGGTCGACAGGCTCCCCTGGGTCCTGCTGGGCCTCAGGACGGCACCCAAGAACGACCTGCGTGCGTCCTCAGCAGAGCTGGTCTTCGGACAACCGCTGCGGGTGCCGGGCAAATTTATCCCCGAGTCCACGGCTCCTTGGTCTGCGGCGCAGCAGCGCTCCACCCTGCAGGTGACTGCCAGGAGGTTCGCCCCGGTGCCGACGGCACACCACGGTTGCCTGTCCTCCCACGTCACCTCGGAGCTTCGCACGGCGGAGTACGTTTTCGTCCGGCACGACGCCCACCGGGCACTGCTGCGACCCCCGTACGACGGGCCCTTCCGTGTGCTGGAGACCGGGGACAAACATTTCACGGTGGACATCAGCGGTGCCCCAGATCGTATCTCCGTGGACCGCCTCAAGCCGGCCCACCTCGATCTGGACCACCCCTCGCAAGCAGCTCTGCCTCCGCGTCGAGGCCGCCCCCCGGCGGTCAGGCGCCCGGCACTCCCCCAGCCCCGCCGTCCCGGTACCCCCCAGCCCTGCACGCATCGCCAGGGGGCGTTTCGGCCGGGTCATCCGGCTTCCCCGCAAGCTCACCCTTCAGGTGCGCAGGAATTCTGGGGGGGGGCGCGTGTGGCGGGCACAACGGTCAATAATTCCGCACACCAGTGGGTGGCGCGAGCGTCCGGGCGTGGAACTGAAATACATGCCCCGCCTTTCGGCCGTTCCGCCACACCCGGGGGCAAGGCGCGGCCTCGGGATATATATGCGGGCTCGAAGGTCGAGCCCGCCCAGTGCTGGTGAGCGAACGTGTAATAAAGTACTTTCGTTTGTATCCACGCGTTGCGGCCTACTTCTCTGGCAATCGAGTCGTGTGTGCACAGCACCACACTTTTGTGCACATCACTATCACTTTTGCTTTGTTATAAAACACTCCAAGTGCGACGGTAAAAACCATACTTTCATCTATCTATAATTCCAGTAATCTCTGTTTGTACGTTTGTACGTTTGTCTGTGACCGCTGTTTCTCGACAACCACGGGTCCGATATACTTGAAACTTGCCAGGTATATTGCTGGGGACCCGAGGATGTGCCTTTTCAAGGTTTTAAATTAATCGGAGAAGTACTTACCGAGCTATGTCCAAAAAACGCTTCAACCAATCAGAGAGCAGCGAGCTATCACGTGTGCCGAACGTGGCGATCAGACTCTGCCTCGGACGGCACATTTGACAGCGTATTCATTTATTTCACGTTGGAAAACTATGTTGCCGTTAAACTATGTTTTAAAACGAATTCAAACTGCGATTAAATTAAAACGATTCATCGGAACTGCGATTTGCGAACTTCCGGACAGTGAAGACTTCACTTCCGGCAGCCAATCACAGAACGCTTTGTTGCGTAGGCGTGGCCGATGTGAGACGAGCGGAGCTGAGCGCGTTACGAGCTGACCGCCATTACGGTTCGTAATTCGTTTTCTTATGCGCATTATTTTCCCCAATTCAGTCAGAGCGAAGGGCGGAAGCGAAGAGCGTTGTTTTTTTTGTTTACGGGCGTACGGGCGGGGTAGAGCGTACGGGTAGCGTTTTTTTTTTTTTTTGGCAAGGAACGGGCACCCACGTACGGGCAATGCCCTAGTCACAAAAATCCACCGTCCAAAGCGAAATAATCAGCAGCAGCCACTCCAGCGGATACGACGCGAAGATAACGTCGTGGCGATGACGCAACACGTGGTGGAGCATGAATTGAATATGTGATGAGGAAAGCATGGGTGGAGCATGATATGCATGAGGCAAACATGGGCGGAGCATAAATATACAGCATTAAAGCGCGGCGTTAGGGTTAGGGTTAGGAGGAAGCGGACAAGCGGTAACATATAAACGTCTTTATTGTAAGACTACACTGTAACACTGTACTCCTCCGGGCTGGTCGCCCGGGGTATATCATGAGGCCACGCCTACCCCTCGGGCGTGGCCACCGCCCACTTGGTGCGTGGAATGATGTCACCACGCCAGTGGGCTTTTGTGTCCGCCACACGCGCCCCCCCAGAATTCCCGCGCACCTGGAGGGCCAGTTTGCGGGGCAGACGAATGACCCGGCCGAAGCGCCCCCTGGCGATCGGCGGCGTCCGGGGTGCAGGGATGCCAGGTGGGATGCCCCTGGCTGCCCCTGGGATGGGTGCAGGACCGGGGGGCGGCGTGGCGGCGGGGCTGGGTGGTGCCGGGGGTCCGCCCGCAGGAGGGCGGCCCCGACGTGGGGGTCGGGCCACTGGCGGTGGATGGTCCACATCGAGGTGGGCCGGCTTGAGGCGGTCTACCGAAACGCGGTCAGGAGTACCGCCGATGTCCAGGGTGAAGTGCTTCGCCCCGGTCTCCAGCACGCGGAAAGGCCCGTCGTACGGGGGCCGCAGTGGTGTCCGATGGGCATCGTGGCGGACGAAGACGTACTCCGCCGTGCGAAGCTCCGGGGCGACGTGCGTCGGTGGGTGCCCGTGGCATGCCGTTGGCACCGGGGCGAACCTCTGGGCGGTCTCTTGCAGAGCGGAGCGCTGCTGTGCCACGGACCATGGTGCCGTGGAGTCGGGGAGGAACTCGCCCGGCACCCGCAGCGGTTGCCCGAAGACCAACTCCGCCGCGGATGCGCGCAGGTCCTCCTTGGGCGCCGTCCGGAGGCCCAGCAGGACCCAGGGGAGCCTGTCGACCCAGCCGCCGTCGCGGAGGGTGGCCCGGAGCGCGGCCTTCAATGAGCGGTGAAATCGCTCACACAGGCCGTTAGCCTGGGGGTGGTAGGCCGTGGTTCGGTGCAGCCGGACCCCGAGCCCCTGCGCAACCGCCCCCCAAAGCTCCGAGGTGAACTGGGGGCCGCGGTCGGATGAGATGTCTGAGGGGGCGCCGAACCGGGCGACCCAGGTGGCGATGAAAGCCTGCGCGACATCGGCCGCCGTTGTCGACGCCAAGGGCACGGCCTCCGGCCACCGGGTGGTGCGGTCCACCATGGTGAGGACGTGGGTGAAACCCCGCGAGGGGGGCAGAGGTCCCACCAGGTCCACGTGGACGTGGTCAAACCGGCGTTCCGGCACCGTGAACGGGGCCAACGGGGCCTGGGTGTGCCGGTGCACCTTGGCGCGCTGGCACGCGAGGCATGTCCTGGCCCAGCCGCGGACGGCCTTCCGGAGGCCATGCCAGACGAACTTGTCGGCGATCAGCCTTTGGGAGGCCCTCGCGCCCGGGTGGGACAGGCCGTGGATGGCGTCAAACACCTGGCGCTGCCAGCCCGCGGGCACAATGGGGCGAGGACGCCCGAGGGAGACGTCGCACAAGAGGGCCGCGCCCGCGCCGTCGAACGGCACCTCGGTGACGCGGAGGCCCGTGACGGCGGTCCGCAAGGCCTGGACGTCGGGGTCAGCGGCCTGGTCCGCTGCCATCCGGGCATAGTCGATGCCGAGGTGGACTGCGTGGGCGACGGCCCGGGAAAGGCAATCCGCCACCGGGTTGTCCTTCCCCGCGACGTGCTGGATGTCCGTCGTGTACTCGGACACGGCCGAGAGGTGACGCTGCTGCCGGGCCGACCACGGCTCGGTGACCTTGCCCATCGCGAAGATCAGCGGCTTGTGGTCGACGAAGGCAGTGAACGCCCGGCCCTCGAGCAGATGGCGGAAGTGCCTGACCGCCAAGTGAAGTCCGAGCAACTCGCGGTCGAAGGTACTGTAACGGCGTTCGGGCGGGTGAAGCTGCCGGCTAAAGAACGCCAGCGGTTGCCAAGCTCCACGCACCCATTGCTCGTGCACCGCGCCCACCGCGTAGTCCGAGGCATCGGTGGTGAGGGCGATCGGTGCATCGGGCGCCGGGTGCGCGAGCATGGTGGCGTTAGCCAAGGCGAGCTTCGCGCCCGTGAACGCCGTGTCCATCTGCTCGGTCCAGGTAACGTCGCCTTTGCCCGGCTTACCTCGGAGAGCTTCGTGCAGGGGGCGCAGGAGCTGGGCGATACGGGGCAGGAACCGATGGTAAAAGTTCACCATGCCCAGGAACTCCTGCAGCCCTCTGATCGTGCGGGGGCGCGGAAACCCCTTCACCGCCTCCACCTTGGCCGGCAGGGGGACGGCTCCGTGCCTGGTGACACGGTGCCCCAGAAAATCGATTGTGGCGGCGCCGAACCGGCACTTTGCGGGGTTCACAATCAGGCCATGCTGGCCCAGGCGTTCGAAGAGCGTGCGGAGGTGGCGTAGGTGCTCTTCGCGGGACGCGCTGGCGACGAGGATATCGTCCAGGTAGACGTAGACAAAATCCAAGTCGCGCAGGACGCTGTCCATCAGTCGCTGGAACGCCTGAGCCGCATTCTTCAGACCGAAGGGCATGCGCAGGAACTCGAAGAGTCCGAATGGCGTGATGACCGCCGTCTTCGGGACGTCCTCCGGCCTGACGGGGACCTGATGGTAGCCGCGTATGAGGTCCTCACCGCGTATGAGGAAGAAGGACCTGCCCGCCAAACGGGCGGAAAAGTCCTGAATGTGGGGGACGGGGTAGCGGTCGGGAGTCGTGGCGTCATTGAGACGGCGATAGTCCCCGCACGGTCGCCATCCCCCGCCGGGCTTCGGCACGATGTGCAGCGGCGACGCCCAAGCGCTCTCTGAGCGCCGAACGATGCCGAGTCGCTCCAGGGTAGCGAACTCCGCTTTTGCCACCGCCAGCTTCGTCGGCTCGAGGCGGCGTGCCCGGGCGTAGACCGGTGGCCCGACGGTGGGGATGTGATGGGCCACCCCGTGCTTGACGGCCCCCGCCGAGAAGGTGGGCCGCGTGAGGGCCGGGAAGCCGGCGAGGAGGCGGGTGAATGCGTCCGCTGCCGGAAGCGTACAGACCAACGTGGCCGGAACCGAATCGTTCGGCAAGCCGCTTGGCAAGCCGCTCGTTGAGCTGGGCAACGCACATGCGAGCGAGCTGAACGTCTCGGCCTGGACAAGCCGTCTGCGCTTGACGTCGACCAGGAGCCCATTAGCGCACAGGAAGTCCGCGCCAAGCAGTGCCATGGGCACGTCGGCGGTGACGAACGTCCATCGGAAAACCTGCCCTCCAAACCGCAGAGAGAGGCAGCGTTTTCCGTACGTACGGATGGGCGTCCCGTTCGCGGCAAGCAGCGCGGGGCCCCCACCCGCGGCGTGCTTGTCTGACGTGCCGGCGGGAATGACACTCACCTGTGCTCCCGTGTCGCACAGGTAACGGCGCCCGGAGAAGGTGTCCGTTATGAACAGCAGGCTGCTCGAACGGCCGGCGCTCATCGCCACAATTGAGCGCCGGCCCGGGCGTTTCCCGACCCGTTGAAGGAGCACGGCGGATGACACCGCCGAGCTTCGTGGCCGAACTTGGCGTGGAACCAGCACCAGGTGGTGGAGCTGGAGGAGCGCGGCTGGCTCCGCCAGGCCGGTGGAGTCGACGGGTTTCCCCGCGGTGGCGGTTTTCTCCGCGGCGGTGGGCGGGGCGTGGCGGCGTTCACGAGGTGCGTATCAGCATGCTGCTGAAACTCAGCGTGCTGTAGAAGATGATGCTGTGGAACAGCAGCGTCGAAGGTCGTGACGGCCACGCCAACGCTCGCCCGCGTGTCCGAAGCGGCGAAGTACTTGTCCGCCTCGGCCGCCAATGCTCGGGGTTCCGTTAGCCCGGTCCCAGCCAACGCGAGGCGAACCTGCGCTGGAAGTTGGCGACGGAAAAGCGCCCGGAATAGCGAACCGGGGGCTTCGTCGCCCAACAGTGACAGCATATGGTCCATTCGGACCGACGGGCGCGTCTCACCGAGCTCGGGGAGATCCAGGAGGCGGTCGGCCCGTGCGTCGTCCGTGAGGCTGAACGTGGCTAGGAGTAGCCGCTTGAGTGCCTCGTACTTGTGGCCGTCCGGTGGGTGGCGAAGGACGGACACAACTCGAGCGGCCGTGCCGGGCCCGAGGGAGGCGACGACGTGGCAGTAGCGCGTGTCATCGCCGGTGAGGTGCCGAAGCTGAAATTGGGCTTCGGCCTGGACGAACCAGACTTCGGCCTGAGCCTCCCAAAATTCCGGAAGTTTGACGAAGGCGGCCATGGCGATGGCGTCGCGTGTGGAAGGATCGCTCCGGCAGATCCAACGTCTAGGGTCACCAGTAAAGCGCGGCGTTACGCGCACTGCTTGTGAGCAAGGAGGAAGCGGACAAGCGGTAACATATAAACGTCTTTATTGTAAGACTACACTGTAACACTGTACTCCTCCGGGCTGGTCGCCCGGGGTATATCATGAGGCCACGCCTACCCCTCGGGCGTGGCCACCGCCCACTTGGTGCATGGAATGATGTCACCACGCCAGTGGGCTTTTGTGTCCGCCACAGCATTACATTAAAACTCGTTTACAGCGGAGCACAATTATAATGGTTGCAGTACAGTTTGCGCAGAATTCAAATTTCTTTTCATGTTTGTGTCAATTAGTCGTGTGTGTACAGGATCGATACTCATGTGCTATGTCGACGAGTTCATTAAATCGCTCGACGTGGGGTACGTTTACAATAGGACAATGCTATTGTCAACACCCCTCGCCGAGCACGTTAGTGGACTCGTCCATCCAATAATGTTGAGCGCTGAGGAAACCCGTCAATGCGGTCTACAGAGGTATCATATCGACAAACATCGGTCCACTTACTTTGTCTTAAGACAAAACGAGCGAGTGTCATGGAAGATCCAAAAAAGAGGAAGATTACGGATTTCTTTTCGTCCATCACTGCGACAGACAATACTATAACAACAGATGAGGCACAACACCCAATGGGTAGGCCTGCAGCAGCACCGGCAACTAAGGCTCAACCAGAGGTACGAGTACGCCGTATTGTAATGAGCAACCACGTCTTCCGATCCCCTTGGCAATGTACCTTATGCATTGACGTCACGAAGCACCTAACAACCAATCGCGACGCCATCTTAGAGGGCAAACAAAAGCCCTAACGACGCGTTCATGTGTGAGTCAACTGCGATCGCAACAAATTGCGTCAACTAATTCCACATGGTGAATGAATCATAAAAATTATTTTTTGGTGAAGTAACAATGGATATAGTAATGTTTGAAATGTTTCTGTAGAAATTTATACACTGCATATTTTCTGTGAACAATAAATGAAGCTGCACATGAGACGTGTACATATGTTTTGAAGCTGACGCAACTGTGACAATAAAAATGCTGCAACTTTATATTGCTTGTCATTTTGTTTTGTTTCATGTGCGTATTTAACAATGTGAATCACTAATAAGGCAATGCTGTTGATCCATAAAATAACACTTCCATGATAATCAGTCCATAGGAACTATTCCTGGACAAAGATTTACGAGAGCACACGCAACTTGTGCGATTTTGTTCACAGTTGCTTCTGGCGATGTCCCATCATTTATCAGTGTAATGGGAATGCGATTTTGGAGTACAGTATATTTTTGTTTCACCATTTAGTCAGGTTCACTATGTCAATAAATTATATTTCGTTCAAAATCATGGTAGATTAGCAAACCTATACATTTTTGGAAAGGTTATAGCATAAGGAAACTAAAAATCAATGTCTACATTTGGAGAGATACCTGTATGGCGGCCATTTTGGATTTTCAAAATGGCCAGTGTAAAATACATATTTTGTTCTATTTCTGCCTCTAATTACCCTAAAAACTTTTTAAAATATACTAAACCTATATTTTCAGGGACAAGGAATCCAATGAAAGTATCAAATTAGTGCTATGGGGAATGGTAAGACACGAATCAAAGGTTTTGAATTGCAAAATACTGTCTTTATATTCGCGATAAGTTGCATAATCAAATACATGTTATCATTTTGTACAGGCAGTTAATAACATCAAAATGTGTCACAATAATTCATATCACCAAACATACACAGGCAGTCAGCAAAATCATACATACACATGCAGTCGGTATAACTTCACATCTACACAGGCAGTCAATGACAAAATATACACAGGCAGTCAATGGCATCAAACATACACGATTACAGAATACGCCATTTAGAGTTCGTCATCACTGTCCTGTGTGTCGTATCCGACAATATAGTCCGCATCGTTTTCACAGTCCGTTCCACACAAGCAAAGGTCGGTCAAATTGATTGGCAAATCGAATTGGTCGAATGGTCGATCGAATCGAATTCGATGAATCGAATCGATCGAATTGGTCGAATGGTCGATCGAAGCGATTGGTCGAATGGTCGAATTGGTCGAATGGAATTGGTCGATTGGTCGAATTGGTCGAATCGAATTGGTCGGAATTGGCAAATGTAAACATTGATTTTCAGATTTTCCATGTAATAACGTTTCCAAAAATGTATAGGTTTGCTAATCTACCATGATTTTGAACGAAAAAACATAGTGAACCTGACTAATTCCAATTACCCGTTCAACATGGATCCGAACATAGGAAAGTTCTCTGCTCCAGTCAACTTCTACTTTTTCAAGTTGCTTCTTTCCCGTGGTGAATTTGGTCCCACCTTGGTCCCACCTTCACCTCGGCCATCGCCATTCCACAGTATTCATCAACAATAAAAACCACGATCGGCAAGCACAAGATCCCCTGGCATCAGTTTATTCATGAGGTCACTGTTTTCCATTATCTCAGTGTCTGTTGCCCTTCCTCCCCAACACTTGCTTAGGAAGCATATTGAGCCAAGTGGTGTTATACCAATTAGAAACTTTACAGTTGAATGGTGCTTGTAGTTGCTCCACACTTGTGCCCTTGCCAGTAAATCGGACGGCTGCTCTATAAACACTTCAGTGCAGTCAATAATAACTGCACATTTCCTGAAAAATTTCCTGAACGATGACGGCATACTGAGACGTTGAGCGTCACGACTGGGCCAGTGTATCAGCGACTGAGTCTTTACAAACATTACATCAAGAACGCGGTGGAAGTTTCGTGAAACAGTTGACTGGCTGACTCCGAATCTGTAAGCTCGGTCCTCGTCAAAAATGTTCAATCGCAACTTCATGAGGAACATTAGCACTTGACCAAACTTTGTGAGTTTTTTACACGTTGGGAGAGCACGTGATGTAAACGTGAAGAGGGGCAAAAAAATTGCCCAAGAAGGAAGTCCCGTGTAAAATCGGAGTTTTGCATCGTTGTTCTGAAAGTGTTCTTCCTGCAGACCTGTTGCTCTTATCTTTTCTTCCAGGTCACACGCTTGAGTTCTGAGGGCAATATTGTCCTTCTGTAGTTCCTCCACGTTTTTTTCCAGTGCACGAATGTCTCTGAAAGACAGTTCCGTTTGGGTTTCAGTCCCTCCAACAGGTGGAATCTGCTCATGAATGGGGCACTGCTCAGGATTTGCATTGTGTAGTACCAGCAGTATTGCTGCAGTAGCAGTATTGCTTGCCCTCTGAGAGGGGGCGCACTTCCATTTATAAGGGTGTGTGACGTCATATGCATAAGGTCCAGACAAACTCTCTTAAAGTGAGTGATGCAACAAACGACAAATCAGGTTGGTGGTCTTTCTGTCTTCTACCGACTCCTCTCCGGCCTTGCTCCCCCAGCTCTCTCTGTGCTCTGTCCCCCCAATATTCCTACAGGTCGCATAAGATCTGCCTGCAACCCTCTTATGGTTAAACTGCCAAAATCAAGACTCTCTGCTCCTGTTAATACACCTCAAATCCACCTCTTTCAAACCCCGACGTCATTCCTGAAATTCCTTGTGGTGTAAATTTATTTCATACCGTGTACCCTTTCCCTCCCCCTTCTCCCCCCCCCCCCAAACCCCCACCGACCTCTCCCTTCCACAGATCTCCCGATGTCCCTGCTCTCAAATGTTGTGTGTGTGTCCTTCCCCCTCTCTCCCCATCTTGTCTACCGCTCCCCTTATTTTGTGTTTTATGTGTCGGTTTGACTTTTTGTGTGATTAATGTTAGCTCTTTGATGAGCCTCGATCTTGTATACAAAAAACAACATTGAAAAAAACACTCAGTGCCTGTGTTGGAAGGCATTCAACCCGCGCCAGCTTATGATGTAGGTGATATTGTGGCCGACAATATTCGCTGCTCTATACAACTTAACATGGAGTGCGTTTAGAAACATGGGAATTCTTCTGGATTCTTTGTAGTTAATTAGCCAAATTAACTCAGGAGATCATAACAATCATTTCGCGAGAACTACACAAATCAGAAATTCCATATGAGAAAGCTGCAGTAGAACTCCACAAAAAACATGCCACACGCACACAAACACACGCACACACACACACACACACACACACACACACACACACACACACACACACACACACACACACAAAATTAATCAATTTATAGCAGAAGGAACAGCTGGACAAGTCGTTTCTCCAGTTCCTCTATCTGACCATTAGTCATCGCGAATCTGTTGAACTGTTGGACCAGGGAAGAACACAAGGAACTGCAGAAACCTCCAAGAACGCACGAAATGCCGTTTCTGACGATCAATTTTGAAACATTTCCTGGGGGACGACCCCCAGACCCCCCTTAAACCCTCTCCTCTTTAGCGCTTTTGTCTCATACACCCCGCGTCTTTAAATTCCTGGATCCGCCCCTGTATATATACAGTCTATAGTCTATATATTTACAAATACACATACTTACACGCACAGGTACTGT
Organism: Myxine glutinosa; assembly: GCF_964187855.1. Taxonomy (NCBI): domain Eukaryota; kingdom Metazoa; phylum Chordata; class Myxini; order Myxiniformes; family Myxinidae; genus Myxine; species Myxine glutinosa. The sequence goes on along the minus strand of NC_136264.1, from coordinate 53,512,894 downwards.
CTTTCGCCACATAATAGGGTCAGCTTCTGTCTTTTTGCCTTGTGGCAGGAAAGAGCACTTGATTAACTAAAGTCTTGTATGAATTGTTTTTCTCATGCCGAAAGCCTCAAGGCCAAAACTGCTGTCATATTTTCCATGGCATTTTAAACATGGCATTGAAGGAGCTGGGGCTCCCACGTCGATCGGAAGAATGGACGCGACAAAAAGCTGGAATTCATCCGAGTTGCTTTATTCAAACCAAACACTCAGGCACTCTGAAAAGCCCGTTTTCTCGGGCAGCAATATATATACATATTATCCCGGAGCGTTTGCCCAGGAAAGGCGAGAGGGGGCGTGGCCCAGCATCCTGGCTGCGGCCTGGCAAGTTGAGGGCGAGCCTGCCCGGGCGTCCTGGACGAGCCCGGCATGGTGATCGCTCTGCGTCCTTGATAGGTGCAAGGCGATTGTGAAAACCCAGCGGTAGCCGCTACACACGTCCCCCCAGAATCGACTTGCACCGGCAGGGTCAATTTGAGGGGGGTCCTGATGACCCGGCCGAAGCGACCCCTGGCGGGTCGTGGGAGGGGGTCCGGTGTGGTGGTGGGCGGTCGAGTGGGGGGCACCGTGGACGGGGGGCGACCTCGCCGCGGCGGAAGGGCCACCCGTGGTGGGTGGTCGACGTCCACGTGCGCCAGCTTGAGGCGGTCCACCGCAATCCGGTCCGACCTGCCGCCGATGTCGATGACGAACGACTTGTCGTCCTGTCGCAGCACCCGGAAGGGCCCGTCGTACGGCGGCCGGAGTGGCCCCGGATGTGCGTCATGACGCACAAAAACATACTCCGCTGTGCGAAGTGCTGGGGGGACGTAGGACTGGGGGTCACCGTGGTGGGATGTTGGCACGGGGGCAAACCGTCGGGCGGCCTCCTGGAGGTCCGAGCGCTGGTGAGCTGCGGACCAGGGACTGGTAGCGTCGGGCACGAATTCGCCCGGGACGCGTAGCGCCTGGCCATAGACAAGCTCGGCGGTGGATGCCTGGAGGTCCTCCTTGGGGGCCGTGCGGAGGCCCAAAAGGACCCACGGCAGCCGGTCGGCCCAACCGCCGTCTTGAAGGCCGGCCATGTGCGCGGCCTTCATGGAGCGGTGGAATCGCTCGCACAACCCGTTTGCTTGGGGGTGGTAGGCCGTAGTACGGTGGAGCTTGACCCCCAGGTTGCGGGCGACCGCGCCCCACAGCTCGGAGGTGAACTGTAGTCCGCGGTCTGACGAGATGTCCGCCGGTGCTCCGAAGCGGGCGACCCAGGTGGCGATGAAAGCCTGCGCCACGTCGGCGGTGGTGGTGGAGATGAGGGGAACGGCCTCCGGCCACCTGGTGGTCCTGTCCACCATGGTGAGCAGGTGTGTGAACCCCTGTGATGGGGGGAGGGGGCCCACCAGATCCACGTTGACGTGGTCGAAACGTCGTTCGGGCACGGTGAAAGGTGCCAGCGGGGCCTGGGTGTGTCGGTGGACCTTGGCCCGTTGGCAGGCCGTGCAGGTGCTGGTCCAATCGCGGACGTCCCGACGAAGGCCGTGCCAGACGAATCGCGCCGACACCAGCTTCTGGGAAGCTTTCCGGCCCGGGTGAGAAAGGCCGTGGAGGGAGGCGAAGATGCGGCGTTGCCAGGTGACGGGCACGATGGGGCGAGGCTGGCCTTGGGAGACGTCGCAGAGCAGGACAGTGTCCGCGAAGGGGATGTCGGCCAGGCGGAGGCCCGTGTCCGCCGCCCGGAGGGCTTGCACCGTGGTGTCGGTGGTTTGGTCCGCCGCCATAAGCGCAAAGTCCACGCCCAGGTGGACCGCGTTCGCACTGGCCCGGGAAAGACAGTCGGCCACGGCGTTGTTTTTGCCGGCGACGTGCCGGATGTCCGTGGTAAACTCCGACACGGCGGAGAGGTGGCGCTGTTGGCGGGCCGACCACGGCTCCGTGACCTTGGCCATGGCGTAAACCAACGGCTTGTGGTCGACGAACGCCGTGAAAGGTTGGCCCTCCAGGAGGTGGCGGAAATGGCGGACGGCCAGGTGTAGACCGAGGAGCTCCCGGTCAAACGTGCTGTATTTGAGCTCGTTCGGCCGGAGCTGCCGGCTGAAAAAAGCGAGTGGCTGCCAAACCCCGTTCACCCATTGCTCATGTACGGCGCCCACCGCGTAGTCGGGGGCATCCGTGGTGAGGGCGATGGGAGCGTTGAGCACCGGGTGAGCGAGCAGTGTTGCGTCGGCGAGGGCCCGCTTTGAGCTTTGGAAGGCCGCATCCATTGCTGCAGACCAGGCGATGTCGTGCTTGGCCGGCTTGTCCCGGAGGGCTTCGTAGAGGGGCCGCATGAGTTGAGCAGCGCAGGGCACGAAGCGGTGATAAAAATTCACCATTCCCAGGAATTCCTGCACGTCGGGGTTGGTGCTCGGCTCGGCCCGGCTCGGCCCGGTGCTCGGCCCGGGACGTGCTGGCGACGAGGATGTCGTCCAGGTAAATGAAAAGGAACGGCAGGTCACGCAGCACGCCGTCCATCAAGCGCTGGAATGCCTGAGCCGCGTTCTTGAGACCAAACGGCATCCGCAAGAATTCGAATAAGCCGAACGGCGTGATGACTGCCGTTTTAGGGACGTCGGCCACCCTGACAGGTACCTGGTGATATCCCCGTATGAGATCAATTTTCGAAAAAATGACCCGTCCCGCCAGACGGGCGGAGAAGTCTTGGATATGCGGGATCGGGTACCTGTCGGGGGTGGTAGCGTCATTGAGACGGCGGTAGTCGCCACACGGGCGCCATCCACCCCCCGGCTTTGGCACGATGTGCAGTGGCGAGGCCCACGCGCTATCGGAGCGCCGCACGATGCCGAGGTGCTCCAACGCGTCGAATTCGGCCTTCGCCACGGCGAGCTTGGCTGGGTCGAGGCGGCGGGGCCTGGCGTAGACCAGCGGGCCCGTGGTTGGTATGTGGTGCTCGATCCCATGCCGTACTGCGACGGCCGAAAACGTCGGCCGCGTGAGGGCCGGGAACTCCGTGAGCAGGCGAGCAAACTCGTTCGCCGCCGGGACGGCGCATGCCAGCTCGGTCGGCGCGGAGCTGCTCAATGTGCATACCAGGGAGCTGAAGGTTTCGGCGTTGATTAAACGACGCTGTTGGACGTCCACCAGCAGTCCGTGTGTGCAGAGGAAGTCGGCGCCTAGCAGAGCCATGGGCACGTTTGCAGTTACAAACGTCCAAGCAAAGCGTTGGCCGCCGAAGCAGAGGGTGACGTTGCGCGGGCCGAAGGTGCGGATGGTCGATCCGTTGGCCGCAACCAAGGAGGGGCCGCAACCCGCGGCCTGCCTGTCCTGGTCAGAGGCGGGTATTATGCTCAGTTGGGCGCCGGTGTCGCACAGGAAGCGCCGTCCGGACGCTTTATCCGTGATGAACAGTAAGTTGCCCGTGTGGCTGGCGCTCATGGCTGGTAATGAACGCCGGCCCGGCCGTTTCCCGGCCTGCCGAAGGTGCACGGGGGTCGGCATGTCCGGGCCTTCTGTCCGAACCTGGCATGATAGTAATAGTGCAGCGGCATAGCAAACCAATTGTGCATTTTTTTTTTTTTTTTTTTTTTTTTTTTTTTTGTATACAAGGTCGAGGCTCGTGAAAGAGCGAACATTAATCACACAGAAAGACAAACCGACACAAAAAACATATAACATAGGGAGCGGTAGACAAGATGGGGAGAGAGGGGGAAGGACACAAACACAACATTTGAGAGCAGGGACCGAGAGACATGGAGACATCGAGAGATCTGAGAGAGGGCGAGGGCTTTGGGGGGGGGGGCGTGGGAAGGGGGCGGTGGGAGAGGTATAAAACATATGGACACTGCCAGGACTTCCAGGAAAGAAGTTGGAATTTCAAACAAGGTGGATCTGGGGTGAATTAGCGGGGGTAGAAAAGATCAAGGTTTTGGATGGGGGAAGATAAGAGATGGTGGTGAACAGCTGTTTTAAAGACCTGGAGGGAGGAGTGGGATTGAAGGGAGTGAGGGAGTTTGTTCCAGAGGCGGGAGAAAAGAGGAATGAAAGAGTGAAGGTGAGCAGAGAGCCGAGATTTCGGCAGTTTAACCATCAGAGGGTTGCTGGCAGATCTTGTGCGACCTGTAGGAATATTTGGGGGACAGAGCACAGAGAGAGCTGGGGGTGCAAGGCCGGAGAGGAGTCGGTAGAAGACAGAAAGACCACCTACCTGCCTGCGGTGAGTGAGTGAAAGGCCCTCAGAGATAGCTTCATCGCGGGAGATTCCAATAATTCTGAAAGCTTTGGTTTCAACAGCGTGAAGCCGAGCTAGGTGTGAGGCAGGAGCACCAGCCCATAGGGGAGAACAGTATTCCATTGAGCTGCGGATGAAAGCCTTGTATGTGGTGAGGAGCTCAGGTGTGCCGAGGAAGGACTTCGCACGACGGAGGATGCCCAGTCGGCGACTGGCTTTGGAGGCCAGCTTGGAAATGTGGTTTTCCCAAGAAAGATCATGGCAGATAGTGAGACCCAAAATCTTGAGCGACAGAACTTCTTGGAGAGGATTGTTGAGAAAGTAGATGGGAGGGTTGTCCAGTCGATCTTTTCGGAGAGACATAGTAAGAGTGTGAGATTTGTCAGGATTGAAAGACATGTTCCACTTGTTTGACCAGTCTGTGATTTTGTCCAGGTCTTCAGAGAGTGAGGAGGCAGCAGACTGCCGATCTGAGGGAAGAGGAATGGAGCGGCAGAGAGTGGAGTCATCAGCAAAGAGATAGAGAGGATTTTCGAGAGAGTCAGAGAGATCATTGATGAAGACCAGAAAAAGCACGGGGCCCAGAACACTGCCTTGGGGAACTCCAGCCTGAACAGGAAGAGGAGATGAGAGAAACCCATTCAGGGCCACACGTTGACGACGACTAGAGAGGAAGTCCGCCAGCCATGCGTGGAGATTTCCATGGATACCAAAGGAGGAGAGTTTGGTGAGCAGAGCGGGGTGCCAGACCGTGTCGAAGGCACGTGATATGTCGAGGGAGACAGCTCTAATTTCCTGTTTGGCATTGAGGACCTCCATCCATTGTTGAGACAGCAGAAGCAGCATGTCCAGAGTAGAGTGACCTGGTCTGAAACCAAATTGATGATCAGAGATCAAGCCATTGGAGAAGAGGAAAGATTTCATATCCGAAGCAATGATGGATTCCATGACTTTGCTGATAATTGGGAGAAGGCTGATTGGTCTGTAGTTGCTAGGATCTGTTTTTGCACCTTTTTTGTGCAAAGCGGTGATGTTGGCTGATTTCCAAGCAGATGGCAGTTGACCTTGAGCAAAAGAGAGGGTGAAGAGAACAGAGAGAGGGTGAGATAGAGCAGCAGAGCAGGATTTTAGGACCTGTGGGCTGATGCCGTCGGGTCCAGTTGCAGAATCAGAGTCGAGGGTTGACAGAAACTTTTCCACCTTGTCAGGAGGAAAGGACACGGAGTCCAGGAGCAGCAGGGTACGACTGGGTATGGTGGGTACAGAGAGGGATGGGTTTGGGACACAAGATTTAGAGGCAAACACAGAGTTGAGGCATTCAGCTTTTTCACGTGCGGAGTCAGCTGTGTAGCCGTTTGAGGTAAGGGAGGGGATGGAGGGGGAACAAACACCAGAAACGGATTTGACCAGACGCCACCAGGATTTGGAAGAGGGAGACAGATAAGAGAGTTCGGTCTTGAGAACGGAGAGATATTGTTTCCTGGCTCTCCTGAGGGTGGACACACACTTGTTTCGGGCTTTGTGAAAGGAAATGAGATTTCCTTCCGTTGGATTTGCTTTCCAGGAGACGAAGGCAAGTTGTTTCTGGGCAACAGCCTCACCACAAGATTCCGTGTACCATGGACGGGAGGAAGGGTATGACAACTGAAGACGAGATGGGATAAATCTGTGCATGAGAGAGAGCAATTTACTTTGGAAGAATTCCCAGGATGAGTTGATGTCAGAGGTGGTAGAGATGGGAGACCAGTCCAGATGATTGATGGCTGCTTGAAGACCGTGCCAGTTGGCCTGAGTGAAATGCCAGACTCGTCGACGCTGAGCAGGCTCCCTGAGGATGGTCAGAGAGATGTCCACTTTAACAAGGACATGATCAGATGATCCGATCGGAGCAGAAGAAGAGCAGCAGACATTTTCAGGGAAGTTAGTCATAACCAAGTCCAGAAGAGAAGATGTTCCGTTGACTGAGATCCGGGTCGGGAAATTGACAGATTGTGTCAGTCCCAGTGAGTCGCAGAAGTCCTTTGCTGAGGAGCCATGGCTGGTGAGAGAGGTACCCACACCCAGCCAACTGGCATGATGACAGTTGAAATCACCACATATGAGGAAGAGAGAGTTGGGATGAGTAGATAGAAGTTGGTCCATATCATCAGACAGCGAGATGTAGATGGAGTCATCACTGTTTGGTGGACGGTACAACACACATATGAACAAGAGGTGGGAGCGAAGGGGAAGCCGTAGCCAGAGGTATTCCTGGGGGTGAGGTGGAGAGAGTGCATTTGTGATGAGAGAGTGCACAGAGAGCTGTCACATGCATTTGTGATGGAAGCACCAAATTTGGCAGAATGATAGAATATTATATGGAGAACATTTTCAGATATGGAACCACTTTGGAATTCACCCCAATGTGGCCGCCATATTGGATTTCAAAATGGCGGCTTAAAAATCTTTAATTACAAATATTTCTGGTTCTATACCAGCTACAGCCTTGATTTTAGTGTCTGGATGTACAAACTTGAGGTCAAGGAATTGAATGGTTCTACTTAGAAGTTGATTTACTGACGCCATATTGGATTCCAAGATGGCGGCTTCCGAAAAACTGCTGACCGATATCTCTGGTTCTATGCCAGCTAGATACTTGATTCTGGTGTCTAGATGTACATTTCTGAGGTCAATGAATTGATTGGTTGTATTGAAATATGTTTTAATGCACATAAGCAACTGATAATCCCATATTACGTACATTGTATACACACGTTCAGCAAGAGAACTAGCGAGCGTATTGCATCAAGTCATGCCAAGTGTCACAGTTCCAACTCAATGTGAGCAGTCACCATCACAGGCACACAGTGCTGTGCATTTCAGAGCCGCTTTCTTGCACTTGCGTCTCCCACTGCAACCGTTTTCGCACCCACAACAGATGAGTTCATAGCAGGATTTGGCAGCTTCTGGTAGTGTTGTCCACAGAGGATCGAACTGTCCGTCATTGTCCACCCACCCCCAGTCGCATGGTGATGGGAGATAGCAGTGTGGGACAAGAGACTGTCCCCAACAATGTCCACCCTGGTAAGTTGCTCTCTTCACGTGTTGTACTAGGGCGGCCTGTGTTGGAGGTATTGCTTCAATGGATCGAGATTTCTTTGCAAAGAGTTTCTTTCTTGCCAGATTCACCTCAGAACATGTGCATGTGCGGTCGTACAGAAGCACTACGTATCTCTCCAGGGTTGCCAGTGTATCCTCAGAGATCTCACTTGGTGCAGATGCCAGGTCCAGGAATGCATTGGTCACTTCTGGAAAAGTTTCCCATACTGCCCATGCTGTTTTCTTGCCACGACCTGCAAAGCTCGAGACGGTATCACACCCTGTGATTGCATGGAAGATTGGCAGTGCCTTGGCTTTGTCTGGTCCCAGGGTAGCAGACAGCTCGTGTGCTGCTATGTAGCGGAAGTTCTTTCCTTTCCTTCTCAAATGAATGGAACTGATCTCTCCCAATCTGTACAGCTGTACGCACAGTATCTACAACAGCTGGGCCCAAGATCTCCAGTGTGCCCAGGACCAGCAAATCTGTGCTTTCTTCTTCAAAGGGGCTGCCCATCTCTTCGATGACTGTTGTCAGTGCACGGACATCTTGGACGAACTTCTTCTGCACACTGTCGGTTTGCTCATGGTGGTGGGTGTGCTCTCCCCTTTGGCGCAGTTGCTGTGAGGTCTCAAATTCTGTGATGACCCGAGCAACTTCGGGGCCAGCCACCATCCACCGTCGAAGGGCACTTGGATTTTCAGTTAGGCCCACTGCCCCGCCATCGCCTTTGACCGTGGCATTGTTTTGTTCATGAGCCTGGTCTAGGGAGATGGTGGAGAAAGCATGCCTAGTCTTCTTGGATGTGAAGTGCCCCGCATGGAACTTGGCAGCAACATCTGGGTGTTTCTCTGCAATGCCAACCATGTCCCTGATGTGGACTGGTAACCAGCGAGCATAGTGGATATGGTCCAATGCAGCGAACCATGCAGCTAGCTCTGGTAGGGTGTCCATGTACAGCGTGAAGTTGGACTCTCTCAGTGAACGTATGTAGAGGAGTATACAGAGCTCCAGGTTAAGTACAGTGGCCCAGTACTGAAACTGTGGACATGCCGCTGCTCTCTGGTCACACCATGCCTCGAACTCCAATGGTTCCTCATCTCTTGCAGTTGCTCTTTCGTTGTATATGTCATATGCACGATGCTGCAGTATGTGTAGGGCAGCAACAGTTACTTGGTGGGCGCGTCTTGTACGGCTGACGTGAGCTGCACGCAAGAAGGAGTCTGCTGTGCCAGCTGTTGCTATCTCTGCCTGAACCAATGCCTGTGTCCAACCGCTGTCTTGCAGCCAGTCTCCTGCTGTCTTCAAAGCTGCCATCTCTGTGTGTAGACCACCCAGCATGACCACAAAGAGATCTTCACCATGTGTGTCTGGCCAGTTCCATTGCACCTGCTTGGCGATCGCATAAAGTGGTTGGTCCAGTGTGACGACGGGTATCTGTCCAGGGTTTAGCTCATTGATCGCTGCTTTCACGACATCCATGGCATGGCGGATCATTGGCACTGAGTGGGCTTGGTCATGGAAGAGGGGAAGCAAGGCAGTGGGTGTGACTGTGATACTAGTATCCTTGGCCGATTGGTTCTCTGCGTGATGTGCAGCCCAAGAAATGTTTCCTGGATTCTGTGTGTCACCACTGTCACATGCATCCTTCACAGTCTGGAGCCACCTCTTCTCTTTATCCAGTTCAGCTTGTGCAGGATTCCTCTGCAGCGACGCCTGGGTTCCAGCTGGTACAGGGTGGCTTTTGGCAAGTGAACTAACTGGTTGTACATCTGTGTAATACCGTGGAAGGTCCTCCACAGTCTTGACATTTGAGACACCCCCGATGATGACAATACCTCGGTCTGTGCCTTGATTGTCATAGTCTGGATGTTGTATCAATGAAATACCAGTTCCGTGGAAGGAGTCGTGTGCTGTCGTGGAACTGGGATTGTGGTCTATATTATCCACAGCTGATGTGGTGAACACTCCACCGCGGAGCTTTGGGGGACAGACCACCTTCTCCGCCCGAAAGCGCTGACAGACCCCGTTCCCCAGCTCTGCAGAGATCCGTAGCACTCTATCATAGGCAATGCTGATCCCTAGTCCAGATAATGTGTCAACCAGTTCCCTCTTTCTCGTATGGGCTTGAAGCATCAAGCCAAGATATATTGGCAAAGGAGTCTCTTGACTAATGCTGTGTCGTACGTCTGTGCCTGCACCTCTCCTCTCATGCTTCACACTGTTGTATTTGAGAAGTTGAGCTATTGTCACAGACGCCGATGCCGATGACTGACATGCCTGATCTTTGATGCCTGCGCCCTCTAAAATCATGGAGACCATTGTCAGCAGCAGTTGTGGCACAGACTCTTCTTGACATTTGTTTGAGAAGGACCCATTGAAAGGCTGAGATGACTGGAACATATCCTTCCTTATAATCCCTGCAGCTCGTGCCAGGTGCACAACATCACTGTCAATATCATGTTGACATGCCTTGGCTAATGCACTGCCAATGTCTTCCTGAAACACCAGCAGGACATCTCTTCCCTGCCTGTGCTCCTGCAGATCAGGGAAGTGTGCCAGGATACGCTCCTTGAGTCTGGTTGTATGGACTCGTGTTTCCAGCACAACTCCGAACTGTTCCATTCTCATTGTGTAGAGCTTGGTGAGGTCTGCCATCTTGAATACAGGAGCAGTGTCTTCTTCTTTAGCAGTTTCCTCTATGTACGTTACCAGTTCAGCAAGGACTATTGCTGAAATGACATCTACCGTGCTCTGGCTTTGCTCAGCAAGCTTTTTTGCTGCCCTCACGCGGTTGTATAGGGATGTCAAACATTTCTTATGGTACTTGGCCTCTCTTGCGACCATGTCCCCAGCACTCAGTTGGGCTAACAAAGTGGTATCCTGAAGAAACTCTGCAGCCTTGCGAACGTGTTTATCTAGTTCCAATGTCGCTGCTTGATGAAACTCCAAACCAAGGTCTTGCTGGCAGAAGAAGCACAAATTGTCGCATATGCTATCAACACAAGCTGCCTGAGACCTAGTAAGCTTGTACTTATCTGTGATTGTACTGGGGATAGGGCTTCCCTCTGGATGACTTCTCTTCTGTACCCGCTGTAGCTTGGTAGTGTTATATTTCACCCTGCATGACTTGTGCCACTTGGCTTGGTGGGCAGCTAGAGTGGCAGCTATCCCTTGGCCTTCATCCAGTCGTTGCAAGTCCACGTCTTGTGGCAGCTTGCCTAGTTTATTGAATGCTGATAGATTGTCTTCAAGTGTCTTGTATCCAGCACCTGCATCAGTTCTTTTCGTGACAGCAGGACACTGTAGGGACTCTCCTATATCAACTTGACACAGAACACAGAGTTCCCAGTCCAGTGGCGTCTTTGGCGTTGAAGTTACATGCTTGGTAACATGAACTAACTTGAACTGCTTCGACATGATTGAAACCTGGATGGAGCAAACAAACAAAAAAGTCGTTTAATTAGGGGTTAATCAACGGACCAGCATGTTTTATCTACAGGACAATACACGACCCCCCCTGAAATTTGACACCAAATGACCTCTTTTAGGGGTATTTTTGGCCGAAATTTTCAAATTTGTCACTCCCCAGACCCCTAGATGTTCCCTTGAGCTCAGAATCGCCGCTGTAATGTGTCTACTGATGTTAGAAAAGATATAGGGTGAATGGGGCAATAATTGTGCCTGTAGGATTTGTTTCCGCCATTCCCCCTAAGGGTTACAGATTTTTAAAGCCGCCATTTTGAAATCCAATATGGCGGCGACCTTGGGTGAATTTCAAAGTGGTTCCATATCTGAAAATGTTCTAAATATAACATTCTATCATTGTGCCAAATTTGGTGCTTCCATCACAAAATGCACAATTCTTCTTAAATTTTTGCTATGCTGCTGCACTATAACACCACGCTTGGTCAGGTGGAGGCCCCGGTCGTCGTGCTGGAGGTGGTCGGCTCGGTGTAGCGGCCGCCAATTGCGTCGGCAGTTCGGTCGTCGACCGTGCCGGGTGCTCGGGCGCCATGGGTGTTGCGTCGGACGGCGGTGGGTCACATGTCGCCGCTGCGATGCGCTGGCCTGCGGCGGAGATCTTGTCGGCTTCTCTGGCAAGGGCTCGGGGATCTGTGATCGTCGTGCTTGCCAGGGCGAGGCGTACCGGGTTAGGCAGCTGACGGAGGAACAGCTCCCGGAACAGGAATGCCGGAGAGTGCTCGCCGAGGAGTGAAAGCATGTAGTCCATTCGCTCGGAAGGGCGCGTGTCGCCGAGCTCGGGCAGGTCGAGCAGGCGCCGTGCGCATTCCGCCGATGGGAGGGCGAAAGCGTCGAGGAGAAGCTTCTTAATCGCGCCGTATTTGTCAGCGGCTGGCGGGCTCTCGAGGAGGCTCAGGGCGCGGGCCGCGGTGGCCGAACCGAGCGCTGCTACCACATGGTGGAAGCGGGTGTCGTCGGCCGTGATGCCTCGCAGGGCGAACAGGGAATCCGCCTGTGCGAACCAAACCGCCGCGTGAGCCTCCCAGAAGGTAGGCAGTTTAAGGGCGACTGCCGTGTCCATGTCGGTAGGTCACCAATGAAGGAGCTGGGGCTCCCACGTCGATCGGAAGAATGGACGCGACAAAAAGCTGGAATTCATCCGAGTTGCTTTATTCAAACCAAACACTCAGGCACTCTGAAAAGCCCGTTTTCTCGGGCAGCAATATATATACATATTATCCCGGAGCGTTTGCCCAGGAAAGGCGAGAGGGGGCGTGGCCCAGCGTCCTGGCTGCGGCCTGGCAAGTTGAGGGCGAGCCTGCCCGGGCGTCCTGGACGAGCCTGGCATGGTGATCGCTCCGCGTCCTTGATAGGTGCAAGGCGATTGTGAAAACCCAGCGGTAGCCGCTACAGCATCATGTGGTGCATATTTTGATGTATATAATTGTGGCTTGTTTTCTGAGATGATTTTTCCTTTGTTGTCTCCCACTATTTTCTTGAGCAACATAATGATGATCTGGTGTTTTCAAGATTTAAATTTTATAAACAAGCAATGAAAAGCTGTTCATCAATGTTTGTATATGAAGCTTTTTCATCTTTTCATTAGCTGGACATGATACATCATTGTTCTCTTTCTAAAACAGCAATAAATCCCACTAACTTTATGAAAAACACTCGTAATCGGTGTTTTGAAGTGCAGTAGGAATTTATAAAGAACCTCTTTCTTTCTTTATTTGCCAATTATGCATAATGCACAATTGTTCTTAAGATATCTACTCTTTTGTATAGTGTTGAGGCTGGTGGAGAATCCAGAACAAAAAACGGATGACAATGTAACAGAACAAAAAGAAGAGTAGAAAGAGAAGGGGAAATGCCAACAGCAGGGTCGAGGAACAAAATAAATGGAGATTTGGAAAAATAAGGGATGTGCAAAAGAATGAGGATAAGGGGAGGGCACAGAGATGAAAATGAGGGAGACAGCCACAAACTGTCAATCACAGAAATGGAGGGGGAAATGGAAACTCCGAAAGTGGTTGATTTGGGGAGGGTTAATGGGGATAGGAAAGATTGATGTGGATGGAGGATGACTTGAGATGGTGATGAACAGCTGTTTTAAGCCATGAGATTGAAGAGACTGAGGAACTTGGTTCCACAGACAGGAAAAAAGAGAAAAAAATTAGTGGTGATATATACAGACTTGGTATTTAATATGGAATATATTTTTTTGTGGGGGTGAACTTACTTTTAAAGATGACTTAGAACCAAAAGTTCATTGGAATTATGTTGAATCTATTCTAGATTTTGTTAATGTGACCTTTAAAAGAAAAAAAACCAGATTTGACATTTCGAAGCAAATAAATTGATCCTTGAAAGTGATGTAAACTGATATCGAACTCAATTCACAGACAGTACTGTGTTAAACTTCTGTGCGTTTTCCAGAAGTATCTCTTTATTTTGAACATTAGCCTTTTTTTTTTTTAACAAAAACAAAAGTTAAATTACGACTGGGATTACGGACAGTAAAATTACAGTTCAGTACTTCGTGTAACCCCCACGAGCATTCAGGAGAGCACGTACACGTTGAGGCATGCTGTTCACGAGATTTGGCAAGGTTTGGACAGGAATCGCTTGCCATGCAGTTACAATAGCCTGCTGCAATTCACGCACAGAGGCAGGCTGCTGGTCCAAGTTGTCGATTTGACGCGTTAATTTTGCCCACAAGTTCTCTTTCGGATTCATATCCGCGGACATGGCAGGCCACTCCATATGCTCTACACCATGGTCAGCAAAAAAGTGTTGGATCATGCGAGCACGATGAGGCCGTGCATTGTCATCTTGGAAGACAAAGTTTCCTCGAAAGGCTGCACGAATAAATGGAAGCAATGTTTCTTCCAGAATAGCCCTGTGCTTGAACTGGTTCAGGTTTCCATTCAGAACACCCAGGTCAGTTTTGCCCCCTGCATGAAAAGCAGCCCAAACGGTCACCCCACCACCACCAGCCTGGACTCTTGGCACTATACAATCTTCGTTGTAGGCTTCATGCACTTGTCTGCACACTCGGACGCGGCCATCTTGACGATAGACCAGAAATCTAGACTCGTCACTGAAGATTACGTGATTCCAGTGTCCTGGCTGCCATTGACGGTGTTCTCTGGCCCGCTGCAATCGGCGCTGGCGGTGTTGTCTGGTCAGACGTGGCTTTCTCAGGGGACGCCTGGCATGATAGCCTGCTTGAACCAGTCGTTGGGTGACTAGCCTTCTGGATACAGGCACATTTGTCAGTTGCTGCCACTCAGCCCTAAGCCGATTAGCTGACTTGGTACGGCCATTGCGGACTAACCGGTGCAGCTGGCGATCATCCCTCCTTGTGGTTCTGCTGGGATGTCCTGGCCTCGGTATTGGAGTAGGGACACCCCTCTGAGCATTTCGTTCCAGGATATTTGACACCTGACCTTGAGTGATGCCATACTGCCAAGCAATAGCACGCTGTTTCATGCCGGAATTTCGTAAAGCCACCACTAAATGACAAACAGCATTGTCGAGTTGACGGACCATCTCCAGGGGAAGTGGCAATAACTTTTGTAGATGTGCAGCAGTTGTTTTCCACGAATACAGAACGCAACAACCCTTATATACCCGATTGTGAAGCCAATCGTCAAATGTACCTGTCCGTACATTTTGTTACGCCACCTGTGATATAATCCTGTTGTTGACTTCTTGCTGCGACAGACAATCAGTGACATGGTTCTTTTAACAAAGAAATCACCGAAGCGTAAAAGAAACTCACCAGATTGATATACCGAGTTCAGAGAGTAAACCCAAGTCAAGGAAAAAAATAATTCCATATTAAATGCCAAGTCTGTGTGTATATATATATATATATATATATATATATATATATATATATATTGTTGGCGTTTTGAGATTTTACATATAACATCATTAAAGGTTAAAGGTTTGCCCCCCATAGTTAGTCCACAAGCAACACGTAGGCCCATTCGAATTAGTTATGTCATCGTATGTGTAAGAGTAGGCCATTTCCCTAGTGACATCTGCGTTGTGTAAAGAATTAAGCTTAGGTCCTTTCATTTTGCAGCCACCCTTCATTTTCATCAATGGGCAAACTCGATCCCGCGCCCCATTTTGGCTGATCCCTCCGTGTGTGGTGCTTTGGTTGCCAGCAGCATTAGCTGCCCTTTGCTCGCTCAAACTAGTCAGGTAACCATGAGGTAGGCCTGGAAAGAGGGAGGAGCGTGAGGTCGGGGTGTGGCCACGACAAGCAGCACATCAGAGGCGGTGACGGTAAGAGCAACAGCCAACCAGGGCTCGGAGGGCATGGCATGATAGGGCATGGCAAGACGCTTCTCGTAAGTTCGAGAGGGTTCCAAGGGCATGGCAATAAAACCCTTTGTGCGAGGCCCCCACCTCAGTTGAGTTGAGTGGAGTTGAGAGATGAGAAGGGATGCGCAGATCTGAGTTGAGTTGTGAGAAGGGAGAGGCGCTTACAGAGAACTGTGTTGGAGACAACTGATCCGGAGCACTCGTGTGAGAACTGCATTGAGAGGACCGGCGTGCACACGATAGTTTCGAGGCATTGATTGAGAAGCGCATTGAGGAGCGCGTATTGAACTGTCTGTTTATTACGTATGCAGCCCCGCAAGTGTAACCGCCAAAGCCAACCCTACCGTTCGCCCTGTAATAAACCCGTGTGCGAAAACGACACGTCGAGAGCTCCTGCCGTCTGTTCATCTACTTCGCAGTGCGAGTTGGGGACCGGAGAGCGAGCTGCCTGGACACCATCCCTGGACCATCAACCTGTTCGTCTGCAACCCCGTGTGAGTGTGTCTGAGTGTGACGGGCCCGTTTGTCTTGGGATAAGTTAAGACTGTTTAATGCTGCACTGTGTATTCTTCTTCTTCTTATTGTACAAAGTGTAAATAAACCTTGTTATTCCTTTCTTCCAAATTTGACCGTTTCCGTGATTTCCCTCCATTGGGTAAGCGTGGCACGATTACGAACCGCTCGGATCGGGGTTTAGTCATTGATAACGGCTCGGGTCATGGGTTCGCTACCACTCGGTGTTTCCACCAACACCCGTGATTCGGGTGGGGCTTATTTCCTCTTTTCCGGTCAGCGCGAGTAATTAGGTAATAGTGATTAGTCCTACGACCCTACTTCGCGCTGTCCGGGAAGGACGTCATCGGTCCCGGGTCCCGTCGGCTAGACAAAGACAAGGGGCCTTATCCCCCCTTGGTAAGGGGAAAAGGCCGGCGCTGAGATCCGCAACAATTGGTAGTCAGGAGTGGGGATTTGGAACCTGGGACTACATTTTTTTGGACACCAATTGTGCATATTGGCCGCAACAATTGGTGTCAGGGGAGTGGGATTGGACCCGAAGTGCGCCTAACACACTCAAAATTACGAGTGGCCGAAATTTAATTATTAACATCCAAATTAAAGTCGTGCCATGGATAACCAAGATGGTCGGATGCCGATGGGGGTAAATGAGATTTTTTTTTTGTTTTTTTTGTTTTTTGTATACTGAATCGAGGCTCGTGAAAGAGCCTACGTGATAGATGAGGGAGAATAAGTAATGACACAGGACCTCCGGGAAGAATTGGGAGAAATGGAGGATGCAATAGAGGAGGAAGCAGTCGAGGTAGCAGGGGAAGAAAATGGCGGCGAGAGCCGAGCCCGCTGTACCAACGGTCTTGGTCATGCAAGCCTTCATGGCGCAATTCATGGCGGAAATAAAAAAAATGAGTGACAAGTCCACCAAAGAATTGCAAGAAATGAGGAACGAACCAAGGTGTAATCAGTGCGAGCAGAAAATGTCATAAATAAATTAAATGTGGAAATGGACATCTAAGAGGAAAAAGTGGACACCCGAGGGGAGTTAATAAAAAAGATGGGGGAGGACATTGAGCGCAGGTCGAGCGGGAAAGTCGCATTGGTACGCGACGAGGTAACGCGATTTGAGAAATGTGGGAAGAGCGAGCCTGAGCAAGGCGCAGTTAAAATGACTGGGGTAGAAATCGCGACACGGGGTATGGAAAAGCCGACGGCCGCCGAATTAGAAGATAAAATTTTATTGGCACCGGCGGTTGTCGAGGAAATAATTAAAGAAAAAGAAATTATAGTTGAAATGGGGGTTGAAGAGACGGTAGAGATAGGAATTAAATCGGAGGAAAAGATGGAATATGTGCAAAGTCCGTGTTTGCATTGTGATGTCGTGCTGCCTAACCCCAATGAAAGTTTGCAGGTGCGGTTGGAGGAGAAGAGAATCCCGAAGGTAAGTAGGAGCGTGTATGGCGCGAAAGTGTTTGGCCAATCGTTGGTTGAGATCCGCAACACGCGCTTGGGATCGCACACATGGGTTCGCACATGCGCTTGGGATCGCGACGTCACCCGGGCGCTCGTGGAAGGTCCGTGGGGAGGTGTACGAAAGCGAATGATGCGCGTGTGCGAACGGTGCCGGAGCACGAGTGTAAGACGGAGTGTATGTGGGAAGAGAGTGTTGAAGAAGAGTGTGAAACGGAGTGTGGAACGGAGTGTGACACAGAGTGTGCGATGGCCAAAGAGAGTGTGTGGGAGTGCACACCAGAGTGTGTGACTGGGTGTGCAGCAGGAGATTGCACACCCGTGGGTAAGTTTACGCTGATTCGGTGTGTGCAGGAGTGCACACCCGTGGTTGTTACGGAGTACGTAATGGGAGAGTGTACGTGAGGGTGTGCGATGGCCAAGTGTGTTACAGAGGAGTGTGTGATAATGGAGTGTGTGAGCGGTGTGTGTGCACCTGAGTGGTGTGCACCTGAGTGTATAGGAAAAGAGAGTGCAGTAGTAGAATGCATGGAGTGTATGAGAGGCACTGGAGCACCTCGATGTGCGAGAGTGGAGCGGATCGCGTGGTGTGAAAATGCGATTCGGGCATTGACGCAGACCGGGTTAGCGTTTCGGCCGACGTATAGCCGACGCGAGCTCTCGGGGCATGGTGTGCTTTGTGTGCTGCGGGGACCGGCGGGGATCGTTGCCGCGGCGGTCGCGCTAGGAGCGCCGTGCACGATTCGTGCCGGGCCCTGCCCTGTATGGTCGGTGCCGCCCCTTGGCGAAAGAGGCAAATGGCACGGTTTGAGGGGAGGAAGGAGAGATCGGACCTTCGCCCCCTGGCGGGCGCGGTGCTCCGACCGGGGGAGGTTGGGTCATCGTGCCGGAGACCGAAAGGCTCCGCCCAGAGGTGGTGCCTGGAACCTTGGCCCGAGCATGCCTCCTCCACAGAATCGAAAATGCCGGACGGACCCAACCAACAGGAGACCAACCACCCGCATGCATTGCTCGGCTTTGCGAAGCCGAGCTGTAATGACACTGTATTTCCACACGGAGAGGCTCATAGTTAGTGGACGGATAGTAATGGTGTTGGCGAATGGTAGCTTTACCATTCACTTTTTTGGGTGGCACATGAGCTTTAGATTATGGGGTGGCAGTATAAACTAGCCGAGGGCGGGCTAGGATATTGTTAGGGAACTAGATGACAATAGGAGACGTGAGATTTAAGTAGTGACTTTTGTACCGGTAGAGGGGACGTAGTCAGATTAGATGGATGTTAATGACGAGGGAAGTGCTTAGTGTAAGGGAAGACGGGGAAGCATGAGTTTTAGAGGGAAGTGGTTAGTTAGATGATGCTGTGTTTATGAGCTAGAGATTGAGAATCTTTGTGATGAGCTTGAGCAAATGAGGAATTGAATGAGAATCTTTGTGGTGAGCATGAGCAAATGAGGAATTGGTCGGGGATGACCAGAGAAAGTGTATAAGTGGTGTATGGAGGATAAGTGGAAATGTGTTGAGTGAATGGGCTTGCATGGTGTGCAAGTGGGGAATAATTGGTGTGTGGAATAAATGGTGTGTGGAGTGAGTGGTGTGGAGTAAGTGGTATGGAATGAGTGGTGTGGAGTGCATGGTGCGAAGGACTGGATGGGGGAAGCTGGACCCCTTCACGAATACCCGGGGAGGGTAGTTGAAAGTTAGGTAGAGGGTCTAGGCAAATTGTTGGATATTGACACATGTGGTGCATGTAGTAGCAAGGTATTGCTTTGATGGGTGCATGAGTCGGGGGAAATGGCTGGGTGTGTGGGCTTTGTTGGTGAGTATAGTTATTGGGGCACTCCGCCACTGGTAGTCTGTCGGCCAGGTGAGGCCGCAGGTAGGCTCTGGGAGCCAGTTAGAGTCAGAGTAGTGTTCAGTGGGGCCCGAGGATCTGAGAGAAGGACCCGGGTAGCCCAATGTCAGGGAGGGCATCAGAGGAGTGAGAGAGCCAGGAGGGGCCTTCCCCGATTTAGGGTAGTTGTAAGGAGCATGGTAAGCTCGGGTGGCGACTTCAGTGGCGGAGGTGCGCAGGTAGTTGGACCTGCCATTGGAGCCACATGACCCAGCCCCGAAATTGTGC
This sequence comes from Myxine glutinosa, assembly GCF_964187855.1. Lineage (NCBI taxonomy): Eukaryota > Metazoa > Chordata > Myxini > Myxiniformes > Myxinidae > Myxine > Myxine glutinosa. Next base: position 53,493,676 of record NC_136264.1, on the reverse strand, counting down.
AAAGGCACAGTAAGAAAAATTGGGGGAGTGAGACCCCAAATTTGGGAGGCACCACAGGGTGGGTCAATGGGAATTGGTTTTTAGAACCACATCGTTTAAAGATGCCGATTGGCAGGGCAAGACCCCGGGTAATTTAAAAGTTAATGTCAACTCGAGTATAGTTAGGATGAGAATCTCTTCGCACCATCCACATCCACTCACCAAGGAGACGGAACTCCACACCAGATTTTGTAAACTGATTTGGATGGGTGAGACGCATCTCGATGGAATGGGACTGTATTCCAACTCTTCCTTCTTGGGAGGGATTGGATGACGAATTTGGAGTAGAGGGGGGATAGAAGAGACAAGACGTAGAGACGGATTTGTAAATTGTAAATACAGGGGAGGGGCAAGGGTAGTGTAGTCTGACATGGGGGGTTACGTACGGCTAGGGACGAGCTTTCTCTGCTCGCTCTCCCGCGCCCCTCATGTTGCATTGCCTTGTATTGTGTGTACCTTTGCGCCCTTTCCTCCGCTGACTCTCTGCTTTGTCTTCCTCCCCACCCATGGACCCATTATTTTTGTTGAGGGGAGTGGGCACGTGCAGGAACACTGAGCTGTGCAGCTGCACTTTGCTCCACCTGTGTAGCTGCACTCTGCTACCTCTGGCTGCACCAGTACACCTAATGGACCACACGTTCTGTTGCCTGGCACCTTTGCTGGAGCAGACCTTTGCTGCAAGCGTTATCTTGCCCTGCGGACCACTGATTCTAAGTGGCGTAAATGTCACGCAGATGGACCATCTAAGATTGGCCCTGCAATAAAAAAAACGGACATGGTTTGTGCATTTTTTTTATTCCAGTGTGTCAGGAAAGAAGATCTCCAAGTTTATTATGGCACACCGAAGACGAAGCAGGAAGACGCAAGAAGCAGCAGCCCAGCAGCAGCCAAGCAGCAAGCATTTATTATGAAATGTGATGTGCATTTTGATGATTGTGCATTTCTTGTTTATGTTGTATTGGTGCAGTGCATTGTGTTTCTCTCCTCCCAAAATTTATTTCTCACAAACGAACAGGTCCTGGGTTGTAGAACTGCAAATAATTAGATTAGTCTTGGAAATAACATGCTCCCCACCGGCTTTATGGGTAGTTTGAGAATCCTTTCCGCAATTCGGTTAGCAGTGGGTGTGAGTCTGTTAGATAGTACACAACGCAGTCGGTGGGACATATTTAGTGTTGTAAAACTGTCACATACAGGGTGTTAGGTTAAAAGTAGAGGGGAACCACATCTAAGTGTCACACGGAAGTTAAAAAGTAGTCCTGACCCTTGCTCAAAACCGGTCGTGCTCACATGCGTAGGTTCGGCTCGGGGATGAGCCTAGCGAAGGAGGGGGCAGTGTTGAGGTTTTGAGATTGTACATATAACATCATTAAAGGTTAAAGGTTTGCCCCCCATAGTTAGTCCACAAGCAACACGTAGGCCCATTAGAATTAGTTATGCCTTAGTATGTGTAAGAGTAGGCCATTCATCAATGGGCAAACTCGATCCCGCACCCCATTTTGGCTGATCCCTCCGTGTGTGGTGCTTTGGCTGCCAGCAGCATTAGCTGCCCTTTGCTCGCTCAAACTAGTCGGGTAACCACGAGGTAGGCCTGGAAAGAGGGAGGAGCGCGAGGTCGGGGTGTGGCCGCGACAAGCAGCACGTCAGAGGCGGTGACGGTAAGAGCAACAGCCAACCAGGGCTCGGAGGGCATGGCATGATAGGGCTGGCAAGACACGTCTAGTAAGTTCGAGAGGTTCCAAGGGCGTGGCAATAAAACCCTTTGTGCGATGCCCCCACCTCAGTTGAGTTGAGTTGAGTTGAGAGATGAGAAGGGATGCGCAGTTCTGAGTTGAGTTGTGAGAAGGAGAGGCGCTTACAGAGAACTGTGTTGGAGACAACTGATCCGGAGCACTCATGTGAGAACTGCATTGAGAGGACCGGTGTGCACACGACAGTTTTGAGGCGTTGATTGAGAAGCGCATCGAGGAGCGCGTATTGAACTGTCCGTTTATTACATATGCAGCCCCGCAAGTGTAACTGCCAAAGCCAGCCCTACCGTTCGCCCTGTAATAATCCCGTGTGCGAAAACGACACGTGGAGAGCTCCTGCCGTCTGTTCATCTACTTCGCGATGCGAGTTGGGGACCGGAGAGCGAGCTGCCTGGACGCTATCCCTGGACCATCAACCTGTTCGTCTGCAACCCCGTGTGAGTGTGTCTGAGTGTGACGGGCCCGTTTGTCATGGGATAAGTTAAGACTGTTTAAGGCTGCACTGTGTATTCTTCTTATTATTATTGTACAAAATGTAAATAAACCTTGTTATTCCTTTCTTCCAAATTCGACCGTTTCCGGGATTTCCTCCATTGGGTAAGCGTGGCACGATTAAGAACCACTCGGATCGGGGTTTAGTCATTGATAACGGCTCGGGTCACGGGTTCGCTACCGCTCGGCGTTTCCACCAACACCCGTGATTCGGGCGGAGCTTATTTCCTCGTTTCCGTTCAGCGCGAGTAATTAGGTAATAGTGATTAGTCCTACGACCCTACTTCGCGCTGTCCGGGAAGGACGTCATCGGTTCCGGGTCCCGTCGGCTAGTCAAAGACAAGGGGACTAATCCCCCCTTGGTAAGAGGAAAAGGCTGGCGCTGTGATCCGCAATATATATATATATATATATATATATATATATATATATATACATATATATATGTATTATATATATATATATATATATATATATATATATATATATATATATATATACATATATATATATATATATATATATATATATATATATATATATATATATATATATATATATATATATATATATATACATACATACATACATATATATATATATATATATATATATATATATATATATATATATATATATATATACATACATACATACATATATATATATATATATATATATATATATATATATATATATATATATATATATATATATATATATCACCGGATATAGCCAATCCCTGCTCTGCAGGGAAAAATGGCTTATTAAGGTGGTCTCATTGTCGTGTGAATCCCTCTTGGTTAATACCGGGGAATCACGGATAGAATATCGAGTGTTAACTTTGAGGCGACGATCAAATACGGACTCGCTATTCAAGCACGGGGGGCCAAAAGAAGAAGAAGAAGGGGGAGCTTTTATCTGTCGGTCCCGCGCGGCGGCTCCGATCCTGTAGGAAATGAATTCAAGTGGGAACCAGTTCAGAATATACAGGGGAAAATAATATAAGGGTGAAGTGTGGTGCTGTGCACACAACTTGCTTGCCAAAGAGGTCGGCCACAATGCGTTTGATAAAACCAAGAGTCTTTATTATGAAAGCTCGAACTGCAGTACTGGGCGGGCTCGAGCTTAGCCCGCATATATGTGCCGAGGCCACGCCTCGTCCCGGGGCATGGCCGATCAGTCGATAGGCGGGGCATGCAATCCAGTTCCCCGCCTGGACATTCGCGCCACCTGCTGGTGCACTGAATTCGTGTGCCTTGCTTGTGTCCACCACACGCACCCCCCAGAATTCCCGCGGACCTGGAGGGTGAGTTTGCGGGGAAGCCGGATGACCCGGCCGAAACGCCCCCTGGCGATGGGTGCCGGTCTGGGGGGTGGCGGGACGGCGGGGCTGGGGGGTGCCGGGGGTCCGACCACCGGGGGGCGGCCTTGACGCGGAGGCAGAGCTTCTGGCGGGGGTGCCGGGGGTCCGACCGCCGGGGGGCGGCCTCGACGCGGAGGCAGAGCCGCTGGCGGGGGGTGGTCCGGATCGAGGTGGGCCGGATTGAGGCTGTCCACGGAAATGCGATCCGGGGCACCGCCGATGTCGACCGTGAAAAATTTGTCCTCGGCCTCCAACACGCGGAAGGGCCCTTCGTACGGGGGCCATAGCGGTGCCCGGTGGGCGTAGTGCCGGATGAACACGTACTTTGCCATGCGAAGCTCCGGGGCGACGTGGGAAGGCCGGCAACCGTGGTGTGCCGTTGGCACCTGGGCGAACCTCCGGGCGGTCTCCTGAAGGGTGGAGCGCTGTTGTGCCGTGGACCAAGGAGCCGTGGAGTCGGGGATAAATTCACTCGGTACCCGCAGTGGTTGCCCGAAGACCAGCTCCACCGAGGACGCACACAGGTCGTCCTTGGGCGCCGTCCTGAGGCCCAGCAGGACCCAGGGGAGTCTGTTGACCCAGCCACCGTCGCAGAGGCTGGCCCGGAGCGCGGCCTTCATGGAGCGATGAAAGCGCTCGCACAGGCCATTGGCCTGGGGGTGTTAGGCCGTGGTGCTGTGTAGTTTCACCCCGAGCCCTTGCGCCACCACGGCCCAGAGCTCCGAGGTGAACTGGGGGCCGCGCTCGGACGAGATGTCCGAGCGGGCACCGAACCGGGCAACCCAAGTGGTGATAAAGGCTTGCGCCACCTCAGCCGCAGACGTTGTCGCCAATGGGACGGCCTCAGGCCACCGTGTGGTGCGGTCGACCATGGTGAGGAGGTGGGTGAACCCTCGCGAGGGGGGCAGAGGTCCCACCAAGTCGACATGCACATGGTCGAACCGCCGCTCGGGCACCGTAAACGGGGCCAAAGGTGCCTGGGTGTGGCGGTGGACCTTTGCACGCTGGCACGCGAGGCACGTCCTGGCCCAGTCGCGGACGTCCTTCCGGAGGACATGCCAGACGAACTTTGCCCCGACGAGTTTCTGGGATGCCCTCGTGCCAGGGTGGAACAGGCTGTGGATGGCGTCGAACACCGGGCACTCCCAGCCAGCGGGCACGATGGGGCGAGGCCGGCCGAGGGAGACGTCCCATAGGAGGGCCGTGCCCATGGCGTCGAATGGCACCTCGGTGACGCGGAGGCCCGTGACGGCGGTCCGCAAGGCCTGGACGCCGGGGTCGGTGGTCGGGGCCTCCGCCATCCGGGCATGGTCGACCCCGAGGTGGACCGCGTGCACGACGGACCGGGAAAGGCAATCCGCCACCGGGTTGTCCTTACCCGCCACGTGACGGATGTCCGTCGTGTACTCGGACACGGCAGAGAGGTGGTGCTGCTGCCATGCCGACCATGGCTCGGCGACCTTGGCCATCGCGAACACAAGGGGCTTGTGGTCAACGAAGGCCGTGAACGGGTGGCCCTCCAGCAGATGGCAGAAGTGTCGGACCGCCAGGTGGAGTCCGAGCAACTCGCGGTCGAAGGTGCTGTACCGGCGTTCGTGCGGGCGAAGCTGCCGGCTGAAAAACGCCAGCGGTTGCCAAGCACCACACACCCATTGCTCGTGCACCGCGCCCACCGCGTAATCCAAAGCGTCGGTGTTGAGGGCGATCGGTGCATCGGGCGCCGGGTGCGCCAGCATGGTGGCGTCGGCCAGAGCCAGCTTTGCGCCCGCGAATGCCACGGCCATCGGCTCCGACCATGCGATGTCACCTTTGCCCGGCTTGCCCCGGAGGGCCTCGTGCAAGGGGCGGAGGGGCTGGGCGACGTGGGGCACGAAGCGGTGGTAAAAGTTTACAATGCCCAGGAACTCCTGGAGCCCCTTGATCGTGCGGGGCCACAGGAAATCCCTGACCGCCTCCACCTTGGCCGGTAAAGGGACGGCCCCGTGCTCGGTGATGCGGTGCCCCAAGAAGTCGATGGTGGTGACACCGAAACGGCACTTGGCAGGGTTGATGATTAGGTCATGCTGGCCCAGGTGTTCGAACAGCATGCGGAGGTGGAGCAGGTGGTCCTCCCAGGACGCGCTCGCGACTAGAATGTCGTCCAGGTAGACGAACAGGAAAGTTAAGTCGCGCAAGACGCTATCCATAAGCCGCTGGAACGCCTGAGCCGCATTCTTCAACCCGAAGGGCATCCTTAGAAGTTCGAAGAGGCCGAAAGGGGTGATGACGGCCATCTTCGGGACGTCGTCCGGTTGGACGGGGGCCTGATGGTAGCCGCGGATGAGGTCCACCTTCGAAAACACGGTCGTGTTGGCCAACCGGGCGGAAAAGTCCTGAATGTGTGGGACCGGGTAGGGATCGGGGGTGGTGGCATCGTTGAGCCGGCGGTAGTCCCCGCACGGCCGCCAGCCCCCACCGGGCTTCGGCACGATGTGCAGCGGGGAAGCCCAAGCACTGTTGGAGCGCCGTACGATCCCCAGCCGCTCCAGCGTGGCGAACTCCGCTTTTGCCACCGCGGGCTGCGTGGGCTCGAGTCGGCGTGCCCGGGCATCGACCGGCAGCCCGATCGTGGGGATGTGATGCTCCACCCCGTGTTTAACGGCCACCACTGAAAAGGTGGGCCGCATGAGGGCCGGGAAACTGGCGAGGAGGCGGGTAAAGTCGTCCGCTGCCGGAAGCGTGCAAACTAAACTCTCCGGGTCCGAACCGTCCAGCAAGCCGCTTGGCAAGCCGCTCAGTGAGCCGCTCAGTGAGCCACTCAACGAGCTCCTCAGCGAACAAGCGAGCGAGCTAAAGGTTTCGGCCTGGACGAGCCGTCTGCGCTTCACGTCGACCAACAACCCATGCGCACATAGGAAGTCCGCACCGAGCAATGCCATGGGCACGCTGGCGGTCACGAACGACCATTGAAAGCGCTGCCCTCCGAACCGCAGGGAGAGGCAGCACTTCCCAAATGTGCGGATGGGTGTACCGTTGGCGGCAAGCAACGCGGGGCCCGGCCCGCGGTTCGCTTGTCGGACATGTAGGCTGGGATGATGCTTACCTGCGCTCCTGTATCGCAGAGGAAACGGTGCCCGGACAAGGTGTCCGTGATGAATAGGAGGCTGCCGGAATGGCCAACGCTCAGGGCCGCTACCGAGCGCCGGCCCGGTCGTTTCCCGACTTGCCAAATGAGCACGGCAGGCAACACCTCTTAGCCTTGTGGCCAAACCTGATGTGGAAATAGCACTAGGCTTGCGGCGGCAGCCGCGGTTTTCTCGGCGGCGGTGGTGGTGGGCGGGGCGCGGCAGCGGCCACGAGGGACGCAGTAGCATCAGCCTCGGGATCCACGACGGCCGCACCTTAACTCGACCGCGTGTCGCAAGCCGCGAAGAACTTGTCGGCCTCTACGGCCAGGGCATGGGGTTCCCTTATGTTGGAACTGGCCAGCGCGAGGTGTACCTGTAGAGGTAGCTGGCGTAGGAGAAGTGCCCGGAATAAGAAATCCGGGGCTTGGTCACCCAGCAGCGACAGCATATAATCCATCCGCATGGATGGTCGTGTGTCGCCGAGTTCGGGAAGGTCCAGGAGGCGGTCGGCCCGTTCGATCTCCGTGAGGCCGAACGTGGCGATGAGGAGACGTTTGAGCGCCCTGTACTTGTGGTCGACCGGCGGGTGCCGCAGGATGGACACGACTCGGGCGGCAGTGCCGGGCCCGAGGGCGGCGACCACGTGGTAGTAACGAGTCTCGTCCGCCGTTATGCCTCGAAGCTGAAATTGCGCTTCGGCCTGCACGAACCACACATCGGCCTGTGTTTCCCAAAACTCTGGGAGTTTTACCGCGACGGCGTTGTTGGCCATGGCGCGTTTGGTGGTCAGCAACGGCTGAACCAATCGGGGTCACCAGTGAAGTGTGGTGCTGCGCACACAACTTGCTTGCCAAAGAGGTAGGCCACAACGCGTTTGATAAAACCAAGAGTCTTTATTATGAAAGCTCGAACTGCAGCACTGGGCGGGCTCGAGCTTAGAGCCCACATATATGTGCGGAGGCCACGTCTCGTCCCCGGGCGTGGCCGATCGGTCGATAGGCGGGGCATGCATTCCAGTTCCCCGCCTGGACGTTCGCGCCACCTGCTGGTGCGCTGAATTCGTGTCTCTTGCATGTGTCCGCCACAAGGGTTTATTTACAATGGAATGCCGGGATAAGGAAACGTGCCGGTTACTAAATAATGTCCCTAAAATGTAGCACTCCTACACCAGACTTGCACACAGACACATGGGAATAGAAACTAAAACAAGTATTCTGAGTTTTGCGCTGCAATACATGTCCCCTACCAAAGTTCAAAGTGCCATAACTTTGTCAAAAATGATAGAATATGCAAATTTATGCACAGTTGATGCTGGTTTTCACATTTGATCTGAGGTATGCTGAGACACGTGTGTCACGCCTCGCCTCGTTGATAAGCCCGCAAGGTCGCTCCGTGGAGCGGCCTGCACATATTGCACTGTGTGAATTATATAAATTATTACCAGCTCACGGTCTGAGGTACTAGCGATTCAAGAGATATCCATTTTTTTATGGCACATTGGAGAAGCCAATGCGAGGTTTCTTCTTTAGGCCATGGGCCAGATATGATCCTCGTGCACCCCCCCCCTCCCCCCCACAACTCTACCACCCCATATATTTTTGAAGCACTAGGGTCCCCTCAACATTAAATCAACTGGTAACAGTAAATAAACTGTTCATACTATTCATTTTTCACACATATTTGATGGTACCCTTAAAATATATCTTTTCCGTGTCGTTATGTTCCCTGAGATGGCTGAAAGTGATCTGAGTTATATAAGTATATATCATCTGAAAGGTAATTATCTGCTGGTCATTATAAATGGCATATATTTTAGATTTAGTGTTACCATTGGCCTCAAAAATCAAGTCGAACAGCTACACCCATGTTTTGCTGTGTCAAACTAACACTGAGTAAGATATTCAAACTAATATTTCAAATCCAGCCGCACTAGAATTGATTGACATTAATAACAAATGTCTGGACATTCTTCATAAAAATACCTTTCATTTGATACCAAATGTGTATTTTTGTCAATAAAAATCTATCAGATATGACACTTCCAACAGAATGCAGGTGTGCCGACAATCGCGATAACTGCACGAAATGATCGCGTTGGTAGACATTGTCAGTCATGGAAGGTGCTTTAATTGGAAAGTGAAATATCATTCAATTGCTCATTGTTGCTTGACAATATATTATTAAGTCACACTTAATACTTCACACTTCCTCAGCTTGTCACAACTCTGTCACAACTCACAACTCTTGTCACAACTTTAAAACGTCAGAATTTGACCAAATCTGTTTTATTCGTTTGTTAATATACCTCAGCTATTGACAAATCTTAAATTAGAATTTTTTTTGAGGTTAAAATGACCGCGACAGGTCGTGTCCAACGATGCTTTCAGTCTGTACATGTGATAAATAATTAAATCCGCACTCTTGACGCCTCTTCTTCTTCACGCAATAACAACTTATAGCTTCCAGACCGTACATCCAATCATCTTGAAATTTTGCACACTTGTTAATCTTCATGACGTCTACTACAGTATGACGTTTCACGTCGATCAATAAAGCGATTCAAGAGATATCCATTTTTTAAATATTTTCGTTTAATTAACGATATCTGCCAAACCACGTGAGCTATCGCAAATTCCAAAAGCACATTTTAGTAGACTGACATGCTGAACAGATTTGTGAAGTTTCCCCACGATTGGATCAAAAATGAGGGAGGGGCTCGGTTTTAAAGGTTTATGCTTAAAAACGTCATAACTCTGAAACCATGTGACGCATGACGTCATGCTCGCTGACGTTTTTGTTCCTCATGGGTATGCGATTCTGCCTGCGAAGTTTGGCCTCGATCTGTTCAGCCGTTTCAGAGAAAAAGGGGTTTTCGTGTTTTCACGAAAAACAATGGTGCCCGAACCACGTGACCTGTGACGTCATAATTACCATTAAAATATTCTGCAGACCGAGTCCCTCCTATGGTGAAAATTTGATCTCAATCGGTCCTATTATTGCGGAGAAAATCTTTTTTAAAGGACATTAAAACTTGAAATGGCACTGAGTTAAGGATCATCAGAATTATCAGAATTCCCAAAGTTCAAAGTGCCATAACTTTGTCAAAAATGATCGAAACGTCGTGAAGTTCGAACTTGATCTGTAACTTATCATGAGGAAACGATGTGCCAAGTTTTAAATCATTAGCATTAAGCGTTTAGAAAAAAAAAGTCCGGAAAACTGTTCTTTGCGTGACGGACTGACGGACTGATGGACTGACGGACTGACGGACTGACGGACTGACGGACGGAGGGACGGCGTGCAAACCTATAGTCCCCTCCGGTGTACACCGGTAGGGGACTAATAATGGTGTAGGATTATCGTGCACCTAGCTGCGAGCGTGTGAACCTTGTCAGCGATCGTCCAGTCCGAGCGCGCACTCCAGTGTTGGCAGGAAGTAGGCCTCAATCCGCCTCGTTCGCGCGCTGCTATGCCTCACCGGCCGTCCCGCTCACCCCGGCCTTGTGGTGTTCCAGCGGCAAGTCGCCCTCGTCCACGCGCAATTGCTCACGATGTCCAGAACCAAACGAGAGAGTCGATGGTGGAGGAAGGCGTAAGGGGTAGCAGGAGAAGAAGGGAAGAGAGTCCAAAGTGAGGAGAAGGACGTCCGGGCACGAAGGGAATCAGAACCAGAGGGAGGTCCAAACGAAAAGGAGGTCCAAATGACAAGGGTCCAAACAAGAAGGAGGTCCAAACGAGAAGGGGTCCAGCGCAAGAATGCAGTCCAAATGAGACGGAGGTCCAAACGAGAAGGGGTCCAGTGCAAGAAGGCAGTCCAAACAAGAGGGAGGTCCAAACGAGAAGGGGTCCAGCGCAAGAAGGCAGTCCAAACGAGAGGGCAAATTGCTGGCTAGCAAGTCCTTTTATCACTCGTCTCGTGATGTCACCGGCACTTTTCACCAATGGCCGTGTCACTTCTCTCTCATGCCATCGGTCGGTGGCCAATCAGTAAGTCGCTTCTTGCTCCCTTCCTTCCACCAATCCGAGGGAAGCTTCTTGCCCCACCCCTGGCCAATCACCATTCCGTCCTTATTCTGCAGAATTCTGCAGCCTTCGTCTTGCCTCGTGTCTTCCTTCCACCAATCAGTGGCCAGCTGCTTGCTGACCAATACCTTGACCAATACCTTCTGACCTTCTCAATACCTTCTGACCAATACCTTCTCAATACCTTGACCAATCACGAGTCCTTCTGGGCGTGGCTCTCGGCCTGCCTGAGCGATGAGTGTTGCTCTGCAAGTTGGTGATGTATTTGTCTGTGATTCTATCGGCAGCACCCCGTCTGGCTTCCAGGTGGGTTTCCATTATTATTGTGGGGGGGAATTTTAATTAGTGTGTGTGCTAATGGGCCTTTCCTAGTGTCTATGGTGTAGTGCCATACGGGACAAAGGATAGATCACATAGGGTAAGACTTACAAGGGATAATTTACCCTTATGCCCAAATTTAGTTAACAAGCCCTGCCCCCTTATGACGGGGACGAATATACACTTAATCTGACATTCTGGCTAAACAGGTCCCTGCTTATGTACATTGAGATGGTTCTTCTTCTTCTTCACGACAGTTGGAGTATGATACCTACACAGATCTACCTGATCTATACATTACTCTACTCCAAAATTCATAACAATATATATATATATATATATATATATATATATATATATAATATATATATACCAGTTACTATGCGATTACATACCATCAGTGGTGAACCGCCATTAAGGTATCCCATCCAGCTATGCTGTACCTTAATGGGAGCGAAAAGTACTGTCTGCCACACGGCACATTATCTCTGGTATCCACTCATTATATGGAATCGCCTGGATGCAGCCGGGAGCAACCAATCCAAATATATCTTCAGTTCTCCAGCTTTCAATGAGCCAGCTGCCTTCAGTTCTCCAGCTGCCTGTGAAAGTAATTGTGAACTAAGATCAAAATTCTGCTTTGTCGGAGGGTTCTCTTGAGAGCTTGACAGGCAGAGCGTATGTACATGGCAGTGACATCATGACGTCAAATATCATGAAGCATTTACATTTTGTAGTCCATTGTATAATTTAAATAAACATAAATGCAAATTTCGCATGTGGAAAAAGTAAGTACACCCTTGGCTCTCATAGGTGGTATTTCCCCCTTTGGCAGAAACAACCTCAAGTAGGCGTTTCTTATAACTGTCTACCAGTCTCTGACATGGACTGGGATAAATTTTTGCCCACTCCTCCATGCAGAATTATTTCAGCTGTGCGATTTTTGAGGGGTTTCTTGCATGCACAGCTCGTTTCAAATCCCCCCACAACATCTCGATGGGATTTAGATCCGGGCTTTGACTTGGCCATTCCAGAACCCTCCATTTCTTTCTTTTCAGCCATTCCTTGGTGGATTTACTGGTATGTTTAGGGTCATTGTCATGTTGCAAGGTCCACCTTCGGTTGAGCTTCAACTTTCCGACAGATGGCCTCACATTAACCTCAGGCACCCTCTGGTACAATGAAGAATTCATAGTGGATTATATGATGGTGAGCTGCCCAGGCCCTGATGCAGTAAAGCTGCCCCAAACCATAATATTTCCACCACCATGCTTTACAGTTGGTATCAGGTTCTTGTGGTCAAATGCTGTCTTTGATTTTCTCCAAACATGTCTTCTGGTACTGTGGCCAAATAGCTCTACCTTTGACTCATCTGTCCAGAGCACATTGTTCCAGAAGTGCTGGTCTTTGCCTAGATGTTCATTGGCAAACTTTAGTCTTGCCCTCATGTTCTTTCTGGACAGCAAAGGTTTCCTCCTGGCACACCTCCCATGTAGATCAAATTTGTGCAGCCTCTTTCTAATGGTAGACTCGTGCACTTTGACATCAACAGTGGCAAGAGCTACCTGTAGGTCCCATGATGACATTCTGGAGTTCTTTTTAAATCCCTTCCCAGACTCGTAGGCATCTATAACCTTCTTTCTGAAGGCCTCAGAGAGCTCTTTTGATCTAGGCATGGTGACGCCGCACAATTCAACAACAAAGCAAACCAAACTAAATGTCTGAGGTTTAAATAAGACAGGTTCCTCCAAGATCCTCTCTAACGATGTTCTAATCATTTGCACCTGAGCTGGTGCACCTGATTCTAATTTTAGGTATTTGAAGTCGTGATAAATGTAGGGGTGTACTTACTTTTTCCACATGCGAAATTTGCATTTATGTTATGATCCTAGCAACTACAGACCAATCAGCCTTCTCCCAATTATCAGCAAAGTCATGGAATCCATCATTGCTTCGGATATGAAATCTTTCCTCTTCTCCAATGGCTTGATCTCTGATCATCAATTTGGTTTCAGACCAGGTCACTCTACTCTGGACATGCTGCTTCTGCTGTCTCAACAATGGATGGAGGTCCTCAATGCCAAACAGGAAATTAGAGCTGTCTCCCTCGACATATCACGTGCCTTCGATACGGTCTGGCACCCCGCTCTGCTTAACAAACTCTCCTCCTTTGGTATCCATGGAAATCTCCACGCATGGCTGGCGGACTTCCTCTCTAGTCGTAGTCAACGTGTGGCCCTGAATGGGTTTCTCTCATCTCCTCCTCCTGTTCAGGCTGGAGTTCCCCAAGGCAGTGTTCTGGGCCCTGTGCTTTTTCTGGTCTTCATCAATGATCTCTCTGACTCTCTTGAAAATCCTCTCTATCTCTTTGCTGATGACTCCACTCTCTGCCGCTCCATTCCTCATCCCTCAGATCGGCAGTCCGCAGCCTCCTCACTCTCTGCAGACCTGTACAAAATCACAGACTGGGCAAACAAGTGGAACATGTCTTTCAATCCTGACAAATCTCACACTCTTACGATGTCTCTCCGAAAAGACCGACTGGACAACCCTCCCATCTACTTTCTGAATAATCCTCTCCAAGAAGTTCTGTCACTCAAGCTTTTGGGTCTCACTATCTGCCATGATCTTTCCTGGGAAAACCACATTTCCAAGCTGGCCTCCAAAGCCAGTCGCCGACTGGGCATCCTCCGTCGTGCGAAGTCCTTCCTTGGCACACCTGAGCTCCTCACCACATACAAGGCTTTCATCCGCAGCTCAATGGAGTACTGCTCTCCCCTCTGGGCTAGTGCTCCTGCCTCACACCTAGCTCGTCTTCATGCTGTTGAAACCAAAGCGTTCAGAATCATTGGAATCTCCCGCGATGACGCTATCTCCGAGGGCCTTTCACTTAATCACCGCAGGCAGGTTGGTGGTCTTTCCGTCTTCTACCGACTCCTCTCCGGCCTTGCTCCCCCAGCTCTCTCTGGGCTCTGTCCCCCAAATATTCCTGCAGGTCGCACAAGATCTGCCTGCAACCCTCTTATGGTTAAACTGCCAAAATCAAGACTCTCTGCTCACCTTCACTCCTTCATTCCTCTTTTCTCCCGCCTCTGGAACAAACTCCCTCACTCTCTTCAATCCCACTCCTCCCTCCAGGTCTTTAAAACGGCTGTTCACCACCATCTCTTATCTTCCCCAATCCAAAACCTTGATCTTTTCTACCCCCGCTAATTCACCCCAGATCCACCTTGTTTGAAATTCCAACTTCTTTCCTGGAAGTCCTGGCAGTGTCCATATGTTTTATACCTCTCCCACCGCCCCCTTCCCATGCCCCCCCCCCCCCAAAGCCCTCGCCCTCTCTCAGATCTCTCGATGTCTCCATGTCTCTCGGTCCCTGCTCTCAAATGTTGTGTTTGTGTCCTTCCCCCTCTCTCCCCATCTTGTCTACCGCTCCCGATGTTATATGTTTTATGTGTCGGTTTGTCTTTCTGTGTGATTAATGTTCGCTCTTTCACGAGCCTCGATCTTGTATACAAAAAAAAAAAAAAAAAAAAAAAAAAAAAATTGCTGTATGTTGAAATGTGTTGAAAAAGTCAAAACTTTACATGGGGTGTCCTTACTTTTTCACGTGACTCTATATACTGTATATATTTCCACAGTATTATCAAATAACACCCATCGCTTCACTGATGGGAATACTAAGAGGGGGTTGGGGGTGAATGAGTGGGGGGGGGGGGGGGAGAGTGGGGAGGTAGGGGTAAGCACGGAATGGTGTGGGAGCGAGGAGGGGTGAGAGGATGGCAGAGTGAGGAGGTGGAGGGGGGGGGGGGAAGGGGAGAGAGAGGAGGGGTGGGATAGCGAGGAGGGGGAGCTAAGAAAGGGAGGGGGTGAGGAAGGAGGGGAAAGCAAGGAAGGGGGGGAGGGGGTCGATGCCTCACCACACGTCGCAATTCACTCTGGGAGGGCAGTTGCAAGGAGGATATAGTGGGAGTGATAGAAAGAGAGAGGGAGGATGGAGCGAGGATAGGGAGGGAGGGAGAGAGAGAGAGATAGAGACTCCGTCTTAGCCAGTTGCCTACCTACCAACATTCTGCTCCTCCACCACCTTCAGTGTCTCCACAAGATGTTTTTAAGAAACTGAAGAAATTGAATATTAATAA
This sequence comes from Myxine glutinosa, assembly GCF_964187855.1. Classification (NCBI taxonomy): domain Eukaryota; kingdom Metazoa; phylum Chordata; class Myxini; order Myxiniformes; family Myxinidae; genus Myxine; species Myxine glutinosa. Next base: position 53,478,438 of record NC_136264.1, on the reverse strand, counting down.
GATTGGCGGACCAGACTGTATTCACCTCATATTATATTATCAAAGAATTTGCATACGAATTGTGTTTCCCTCTTTCTGAAATATTTGACTGCTCACTCTGTGAAGGTGTTTTACCAGATATTTGGAAATCCTCTTAAATGTTGTTGCGGTTACTAAGTCTCAACCACCAAATTTTGATAATCTGCGTCCAATTTCACTCACGTGCTTATTTTCCAAAGTTTTTGAGAATTTTGTTGTAAATTGGACATGTGAGGACATTAGGAATTATATTAACATTCAACAGGTTGGTTCTCTTAAGGGTTTGTCTACAACTCATTGTTTAGTTAAAATACTGGATATTTTTAAGGGAAATGATGAACTTGAACATTCTTCAGATTTGGTAGCTACCGGTACTGACTTCTTTAAAGCCTTTCATCCTCTAAGCCAACAGATCGTTGCAGATAAATGTCTTAGTCTTGGTGTTAGAGCATCTATTATCCCAGGATTTGCAGTTTTTTATCCAATAGAAGTCAGGCTGTCCCGTTCAATAGGAAACAACCAATGCTGGGATCCCTCAAGGCACAAAAATTGGTCCTGTAGCTTTGTCAGACATGATAAATGACTTTGTTTCCGGTTATCCTGAAGTTTCGCACTGCACGTGTGTTGATGACATGACTTTTTCTCAAACCTGTAGTGACACTGAAAAGACTAGTCTTCTGCAGCAGCAACTTGACTGTCTGCAAGAATAGTGATATAAAAACAATATGAATCTTAATACTAGTGCATGCCAAGTCATTATTACATGTTTTCGAAGACTACCGGCAGGGATGCCTAGTTTTCATATCGGAGAATCAGCTGTTAATCAAACAGATTGTGTTCAACTATTTTAGGCGTCCATGTGCAAGTACACTTGAGATGGGACACTCAGGCTTCGGCCTTCAACAGAAAAGTCGACTTTTTGCGGCAACTGAAACGTTCTAATATCCCTGTTTGTGAACAGGTTATTTACAGTATGTCAAACACTCTTTGGAATATGCTTCACCCGGATGGTTTTGTGGCTTAACTATAGCCCAGAGAGAATGCTTGGGGGAATTGCAGCGGAAAGCGTTTTTGCATAATTCTCGTGACTATTGTAGAACCAAACCTTATGCAGACATTTGTCAGGTACTTAATATACCTGTTCTTTCTGAGAGGCTCAAACAGCTCTCCCTCAATTTTGGCAATGTACTCTTAAATGTCCACCGACTAATTCCGGCAGATGTCACACTCAGTTTAACGTCCATCTAAGGGATGACACGCACATTGATTAATCATCCTGCCTGTGAAATCCCGGGATGGCAGTTTATAACTGGGTAGGGATTCAAACTCAGGCTAGACGGCTTAGAGCAGGTGTGTGCATCTCTCGGCCATCCTGCCTTGGTGTGGGGATGCATGGGGAGGGGTACAGATGGGAGCGTAGGAGGAAAGGAGGGAATGGGAGGGGAGCAGGGGAGGAGATGGGTGAGAGAAGGGGATGGAGTGGAAGGGGACAAAGGGGAGGAAGAAGTGGAGAAGGGGAGTGTGGAGGAGGCAAATGAGAGGGCAGGAATGGGTGGAGAGGGGAGGGGAGAAGGAAGAGGGAGGAGAGAATTGAGGGGAAAGAGAAGAGAGAGGGGACGGGGGAGGGAGAAGTGAAGGAATGGGGAAGAGAGAAGTGTGGGGGAAGGAGAGGGATTGGGGAGAGAGGGGGAGAGACAGAGAGGGATGGGGGAGAGATGGGGAGGGAAAGAGGGATGGGGGAGAGAGAAAGGGATGGGGGAGAGAGAAAGGGACGAGGAAGAGACAGAGAAGGATGGGGGAGAGACAGATGGTGGGGGAGAGACAGGGAAGAGTGGAGGAGAGAGGGGAAGAGACAGAGGGATGGGGGAATGAGAGAGGGATGTGGGAGAGAAAGAGAGAGAAAGTTGAGGGAGGAGAGGGAGGAGGTTATCAAAGATAATGATATGTTATGCTTAATGATGCACATACACACACACACACATACATACAAAAAATCTCCCATATGAGTGCTTGTGAGTGGACCACTTCCAGAGGTTTACCTTGAAACAGGCCTTTGTTCGTCAATCGATGTACTTTCTACTTTATAAGGGAAGAAAATGAATGAAATAGACTACAGCTGGAGGAGGGTAATGGTCTTGTAATTCGATCTTTAATTTGATTTATTTTTATTTCCTAACTCCAGAGATTTTCCACATGGAGCACACTGGCGTGGCTGCGGAAGCCTTAACATCATTCCTGCTGGTTAATTATTTTCATTGCACTCAATAAAGTTACACTTTTGGGCACAGCCCTTCATCTTTTCTTCACTCCGTATAATTGTTGGAACAGTAGAAAAGTTGCGATTAATGCTTTGACAATATGGAGAAGGAGGAAGGCCAGCCCTGTTTGAAGCTCAGTTATGAGATATACACTTAGTTATAAGAATCGCTAATGTCTGATCAGGGATAAAGTCTTTCATGAAGGTAAGCCGTTATTTCGCTTCAAAAGGGATGTTTATATTTAGCAAACCACCCAGTTTTCATTCATGCACTCCTTGGGAGTTCCCTTAGTGTGCAGGTAAAGTTTGGGACCACTACGATTCATGGTTTTGCAGTTATGGTTTCTTCATATATATGGATAAGATGATAAAGCAAATGTTTTTGAAGTTGCAAAATGCTTCAACTTAATCCCATTTGTCATAATTTCATGATTGCAAACAAACAGAATATGGAGAAAGAGTGTGAACATCGCATTAGCACTTCTTCTTCTTCAAAACATGACAGAGAAACTCAGGTACTCATGAGATTGTCAAAACATCAACATAAATGATCATTTTATTATTCTTGCGTTTTTTGGCAAACGACACGCCCAAATCTTCAAACTCATCCAGAAACTTCCTCTTCAAACTTGAAAAACATTCCCGAGAAGCTTCTTCTTTAAACTCGGAAAGCATTACGATCAAATGCAGCTATAGATCTTTGTTCGCGGCCATTATGTCTGGGTGCGTGGCATATATACAGCCGGGTGGTATTTTGAGAGAGACCTGCGGAGCGGCCCCATGGTGTTCACATATATCGGATTAACAATGGTGACTGGGGAGTAAAGGCGGGGGGGGGGGTGGGGGGAGGGGGTGGTGGGGGGGGAGGGCCCTTCATCTTGGGAAAGTTAACATCAAAAAGTTAACTCTCCCATCACACCCCCTTGGGGTATTTTCCATTACCAATCAGCTTGCTATTGCTTGCCAAGGTAGCCGTTGCTTATTAACCGATTCGTTGGAGTGCTACCTTGTGTGCTTAAGCCACTTGGTGAGTGCTCTTCAAGCTTATTGGTAATGGCCTACCCCTGCTTCCTCCTCCTGCTCTGCCACCTCCTTGCTCCCTCTCGCCATCCTCCTTGTCCCCGCTCACCCTTTATCTGGCTCCCTGCTCACCCCTCCTACTTCTCCCCGCTCACCTCTCCTCTTGCTTCTCGCTCACTCTCATACTGCTCACTGCTCACCCTCATACTGCTCCCCGCTCATGCCTCCATGTGATCCTCACTCACCGTTCCTCCTGATCCCCGCAAACCCCTCCTCCTGCACTCTCCCCTCACTGTACTCCTGTTTCCTCCTGCTCTCCTCCCTCCCCGTCCTCCAGTTGCCTCCTCCCCATCCTCCCCTATCCCCATCCTCCCCTCACTGTACTCTTGTTCCCTCTTGCTCTCCTCCATTCCCGTCTTCCTGTTGCCCCTCCCTTTCTTCCCTCCTCTCCTACCCTCCCCCCTCCTCTGATCCCTAGCAAAGGGCTTACATAAAAAACTATAATACATTGTACTTTCAGTCGCATTATTTATTTATTTATTTGTAACTTTAGTTTTTGTGTTTTGTGATAATGTAATATACTAACAATATATTGACAATCTAGTTGCAGTTATTCATCGATTGTGACTTTTTGTAGTTTGTATGTCAGTGCCTTTTAATGTTCAATAGCGTATTCTCCATGTCCTTGGAACCCTGCCATCATTACTCCACCCATTCCTTCTCCCAAGATCCTTAGCTGAGAGCCTTGGTGTTCCTACATAAAGAGGTCTATAAGATACACCAGAGAGCGAGGGAGGGAGAGAGAGAGTGAGAGCTAACGAGGCAGGAAACGTTAAACTGTAACATAGGCAAAGGGTGGGGGCTTAGGAAAGTTTGAGGGAGTGCCCGTGGGGCTTGAATGGGGGCTTAGGGCGTGGGGGCTTAGGAAAGTTTGAGGGAGTGCCTGTGGGGCTCGGCGTTCGTGTCTCCCTCTGACTGTGCAGAGACACGCGCTGACATGCCACTGTACCCTCGGGGCTGGAAGGCCCAGTTCGAGCACATTTGCTATGTTCAACGACATCTTGTTCTCTATAAAAAGTATTACGCACTATTTCCTCATACATAAATGCCCATCGTGGCACAAATGTAAGATTAATATCATTGCCACCATTATAAAGGGATTTATTTTTCAATGCATTGTGAAATGACTGCCAGCAAATCTGTTTATTGATGAAATGTTTGGCAGTGATCCAGGACAGCATCTTTGCAATGACTTTAAGAATATAAAAGGTGAGCGGATAGGATAAGCAGGATGTGTGTGTGTGTGTGTGTGTGTGTGTGTGTGTGTGTGTGTGTGTGTGTGTGTGTGTGCATGTGTGTATGTTTGTGTGTGTGTGTGCATGTGTGTGTGTGTGTACATGTGTTTGTGTGTGTGTGCACGTGTGTGTATGTTTGTGTGTGTGTGTGTGTGTGCATGTGTGTGCGTGTGTGTATGTTTGTGTGTGTGTGTGTGTGTGTGTGTGTACATGTGTTTGTGTGTGTCTGCATGTGTGTGCATGTGTGTATGTTTGTGTGCATGCATGTATGTGTGCATGTGAAGCCTCAGAACTACATCTTTAGCATATATATTTCAAACTGAATGTTTCTTTACAGCAAGGGAAAAGTCCTGGTGCTTCAGGGGTAAAGGAATGAAGGATGTTTCATTACAACAAAAATATTTTTTACAAATATTTTAATATTTTATGTAGGCCTACAAGTACGTGCCATTGTGTTTGTCTGCAATGGCAAATGCGCACATGTTTTTGAATGTTTATTACTTACTAGCAAAGGTACCCGGCAATGCCAGGCAATGCAGGTTCACTTTGCTGATAGGAGTATTAAGAGAGGGGGGCAGAGAGAGGAAATTGGGGGGAGGGGGAAGGGTTATGGAATAGTAGGGGGGAGAGAGGGTAGAGGAGAAGGGAGAGAGGAGAGTGAGGAGGGGAGAGGGAGGACGGGATGGGAGAGGGAGGAGGGGAAGTGAGAGGAGGGGAGAGGGGAGGAGAGTTAGCAAAGAGAATGATGTGTTATGTTATGAGAATGATACTCGTATGTTATGGTGCTCGGAGACTCTATACCTGAGCTTAGAAGAGCTTAGAAGCAGTTCCAACTGCTAAAATAGTGGTAATTTCTTTGCTGGGCGTCTACAGATGTCTCCAGGCAGACGTTTTGGATAAAGTACAACAAGCAAAAAAACGGCAACCACAAAGATTTACTTTTTAATATTAAAATAAAATTTATTATATTATCTAAATTTTAAAATATTAAAATTTATTAAAATTTATTAAAAGGTAAAACTTTGTGGTTGCCATTTGTCAAGTGAAATTCATGTAGGAAATTAACGAAATGCAATTCACCACAGCAAACACACAAAAAAATCAGCTTATGCCTATACAGCTACAACTAAACATGATAGAGTTCCAAATACGAGGTTTAATTCGATGTTGATTTTTTATAGGTATATTTTTTATAGTTATATTCATATAACTATATGAATATAATGAAAGCAGAAGGCAAAAAAGCTGAAAAAAGAGACTGTACGTAATTGCCAAAAAAAATGACCCCTGTCAACTGTATCGCCATGGCTTGCAAAAGCAACTTGGAAAGTGTGGTGATCCCGCTGGTTAATTATGTTTTTGCTATCAATGAAGTTACACTTTCTGCACATTCCTTAATCCTTTCTTCACTCAATATAATCTTCTCAACAGTAGAAAAAGTTAAGTTAAATTCTTTGCTTGAATAAATACATTTAGTTATAAGAATCAGTAATTTCTTAAAATATTCAGATTCCACGCCGGATTTGACACGTATTTATTCCACGAGACAGGGATCCTCAATTCCGAAATAATATTTTGATTGTATACTTTAATTACTCCATGAGAGTAGACCGTGTTTCCAAGGCAAGGCTTTTCGAGTAGGCAGAATCACAAGACCCATGCGAGGTGATGTTGGGCTGACCAAGGATAAAGCCTTTCATGAAGGTAATCCGTTATGTCTCTTCAAAAGGGGTATTTATATTTATCCAAACATTAATGTTTTTCATTCATGCACTCCTTTGGAGTTTCATTTGTATGCTTGCAAAGTTTGGGGCTGCTATGTTGCATGGTTTTCGAGTTGTAGAGGATGCACACACACACACTGAGTGACTGACACACATTCTCTTTTATTATTATGGATTACCAAAGAGTTGGTGACCTTTGAGGTTTTGGCACTGCTAATGATTTTCCATCAGGTGATTGATCTCTAAAGTTCATAAACCAGATTCCGATGTGGGAAACAATATGTTCATAATATTCCACATACTTCACTCGTGCATCATTTTCTCTGCAGTGTAGTATGCAGGTCAAATCATTGAACTATCATGTATAATACAACAATTACCAGAAGTCTAACAGCGGCGTAGCTGGGCTTGTAAAACATTATAAACCACAAACACGTATGATTAGCTTTTTAAACAGTCGCTATTGCTGTTAATAACATTAAACAAATAAATTTTGAGGAACCCCGACATCCATGAGCTAAGACTTTACTTACAGAACTGAGCGAAGATCTACTGTAATCTATACACCCCACAAGGGTTGTGTAAATAACATGACCGTTCCTGCTTGCCGCAAAAGTGGCGTTTTTCGTAGTGGCCTTTTGAAACCCACCAATTAAGGTTTTGTTTTGAAAACCACCAATGAAACCCACTTTTCCTGCTGTTTAACACAAAACTGAAAGGGAGGAGGACTGGGTTGTGCTCATTTACCAAGCAGCTTGCTAGCGCTTGCCAAGCCAGCCGTTCCTTGAGGGTTTTGAATGAAGTGCTTGCTCGAATGCTTAAACCACTTGGCGATATCTCCACAAGAAACTTGGTAAATGAACACACCCAATGTTCTTGAGACCCGACCATAGATCGACTGTAATCTATATACCTCAAAGAGGAATGACTTTTTCTGCCGCTCTCACAGTGAGCGGGTGAACGAGTAAATTAAAATGTATGTTGGTGGAGTCAGCCGTCGTAATGACATCATAGACATAATGACGTAGCGTGATGGCCGGACACAAAACTGCCGCGACTTTATTATATTGAAGATGACGATGCTTTCGATATTTCATGGTCATTTTAACAATCGGTTTGTTTGTGTTTTTTACACTGAATAAAAGACGTAGAGGTAGAGCATGGCGATTGTGATATACGGTGGGTTCGACGATATGTTCGGCCTGAACGACATTGGTATCAAAATGCCGGAGTGTGGAGTCAGCCGTTGTGCGCCGTAATGACATCAGATGTAATGACATCACCCTGTCATGTGACCAGATCCTCAGCTCTGATTGGTATACATTTGAGGGGACATGCATACATGCATATGGACGGACAAACACTGTTCTAGACTGCTTTGCCCTATGGGCTACGCCGTAAAAAATAGGGTAATTCAGATTCACAGGGTAAATTTAAAAAATCAAAATTCCTCTGTTGGCTGTATGTGCTCTTTCGTTCACCGCCATATTAGATTACTCTACAACCCAAAAAGCAATGAGAACAGAGCTAATTTAGGGGTCGTGCCAGATTATTGTTTTTTTATACAATATATTTTTTCTTCATCATCAATTTTCATGCAATTGGCCTGAAATTTTAAGAATTTGCATATTGGGTCACTGGATTGGTTGAGCAATCAAGAACTAGAAGCCAATTGTTTTTTTTAGAACAAAAGGTCAAAGGGCAAGGTTGCAGAAAATCATCAATTTTCATCTGATTAACTTGAAATTTGAGCAGGGTTTGCATATTGGGTCACTGAAGCCTATTGCTTTTGAGGTCAAAAGGTCAAGATCACCCAAAATCGGCAAATTATTGTATTTTTTAAAGCTCGTCATGTTTAGCATAGAGAAAAAGAAGAAGTCAAAGCAGACGTGGACAAGCTTTGCATTTTCAGATGCTTTCTAGTTTAAAAAATCCTAGTTTAATAATTAAGATGCTGATGTTCAATGAAGATGTTGGGCCAGTTCAAAAATCAACTTAGGATCAGTTTACGTATCACTCACTAGCGAGGTACCCGTACTATGCACTCAATTCTAAACAGCATCATTCCAATCATACATTAATACTACAACAAAATACTGTGTTAAATCATGATTGTATTGAGATATTATCAAACCAGCTCATTATCGTCATCTGTTCACTTCCAGATTCGGCAGCATCTCCATATCGAGTCGATTTCAAAATAATAATTTTATTGAGGAATTTATGAAACCTCCTACCTACCTTACAACATCCGCTGGGACCCTAAAATGTTCCACAGAAGGTTTGGTGGGGCTAGACCCAAAACTGAGGGAGTAGTTTGGGGACGGACAGACAGACAGACAGACAGACACTCCCGTTTTATAATATAGATTCTGTATAGTTCCTGAGATGAATGAGCGAGTTTGGAAGAATTTGGGTATACAAGAGCATAGTTTGTATAATATGGAACATATCATTAACTTGCCACAGTACGCCCTACCCTTGGGGATTTTGTGGAATATTCTACAACTGGAATGTTTGGAAGGTGTGTAAAAAAATGTGTAGTTACCCATGACGTAGAGATTTGATGTTGAATCGTGACATGGAAATTTGAGCCCAAATAGCTGTCTTCGAGGCATTTGTTGGTGTAAACGTTGAGGTAATAAATAAAGGCAATCATTCACTCCACATCTGTGAATCGTGTCGTCACATCCACCTCTTACGTCACATGTCCTGCCTGTAACTGCTGCAGCAGTTCTGCGAGTGCGAGTTAATTTTTTTTACATGTACCGGTAGTATTTTAATGGCGAGCGATTGAACACACCAAACAGTAATTAAACATTCACCATTGTACTCGTACATATATTACTTATCACCACATACAAGGATTTCATCCGCAGCTCAATGGAATACTGCTCTCCCCTCTGGGCTGGTGCTCCTGCCTCACACCTAGCTCGTCTTCACGCTGTTGAAACCAAAGCGTTCAGAATCAAACGGAATCTCCCGCGATGACGCTATCTCCGAGGGCCTTTCACTTACTCACCGCAGGCAGGTTGGTGGTCTTTCCGTCTTGTACCGACTCCTCTCCGGCCTTGCTCCCCAAGCTCTCTCTGGGCTCTGTCCCCCAAATATTCCTGCAGGTCGCACAAGATCTGCCTGCTACCCTCTTATGGTCAAACTGACAAAATCAAGACTCTCTGCTCACCTTCACTCCTTCATTCCTCTTTTCTCCCGCCTCTGGAACAAACTCCCTCACTCTCTTCAATCCCACTCCACCCTCCAGGTCTTTAAAACGGCTGTTCACCACCATCTCTTATCTTCCCCAATCCAAAACCTTGATCTTTTCTACCCCCGCTAATTTCACCCCAAATCCACTTTTTTGAGGTGACTTTTGTCTTCTTTCCTGGAAGTTCTTGGTGTCCTTGCGTTTTATACCTATCCTGCCTCCCCACAGGCCCTCTCCCTCCCACACATCTCCCGATGTCCCTGCTCTCAAATGTTGTGTTTGTGTGCTTCCTCCCCTTCTCTCCCCATCTTGTCGACCGCTCCCCTTGTTATATACTTTGTTTGCTTGCTTGTTTGTTTGATTTGTTTGTTTGATAAATGTTAGCTCTTTCACGAGCCTCGACTCTGTATACAAAAAAAAAAATAATGACAGAAACGTTCCCTGACGGCACCCACAATAAGGTGGGGATAATTGTCTTAAAGTAGTAGTAGTAGTAGTAGTGTTTTTTTGGAAAGGCTTTAGAGATTTGCGCTCAGGGCTCAGGAAAGCTCAGGCAAACATAAGTTTCCTGTTAAAAGGCGCTCAACTTCCTCATCCCTGCAAGTCCATGGTTTGAACTGCAGTAGATAAGGCAGAGCATTTTAAAGAGAAAGCACTACCAAGGTAGAAGGAGAGGTAAAATAATACCAAAACAAAGAAAACACATTTAAACAAATAATAGCAAAGTACCTTGTGGTATTTGTAGTATTTGTAGTATTTACTGTCCAGACTTCTTTAAAACTTCTGCTTATTCGGGAATATTGTACCACCTTAAACTCCGACGTGATTTGTGAACGTAACAAAGTTCCTAGGCATGCAAAACTACACTGCATGACATTGCTTTCAATCTGCCTCTTTCTAGGTTTTTACATTTCAAGTTTGGCAGATGCCAAAATAAAGTTAACCAGGGGATCTCGTGATCGACTCTTTCTTCACCGGGTGGCCAAAAATAAAAAGTGTTGCGGAAAAATGAAGCCAAAAGCATAAGAGCTGGTTTATCACCAAAAAAAAATTGGTTGAAGACTAGGACATTGCAGGTATATGTGAAAGATGGTTTCTGCTTGTCCACAGAGCACCATCCATGGAGAACGTTTGTGAAGTGTTGCAGCAGAACTCCAGAACTTAGTGCCACATGAAGTAGTCTCCAACTCAGGTCCCCCACCACCCTCGGTGTTGGGAAGAGATAAAGAGATTCCCAACTTGGATGGACAGGCAAGGGAGGCAGAAGAACCTCACGCCATGGAGTGTCCATGTGATTTGCCAACACAACAAAGTATAGTGAGTGGATTGCTCATGTACATATTTCCTTTATTAATGAGTCACAGAAGGACACCCCAGCTATGCCAGGGACCTTGCTCATATTATGTGGAGGTGGCGCAAGGAAAAGCTCGCATCCATGCGGTTTCATTATAAAAGCCACGGAAGTGGGGGTGCAAACCACATGTAGGGGTGCAAACAAGAATATAGGGGTGCAAACCTCACCTTCACAAGGGTTCTTTCCGTAAGCCAGATAATCAGGAGGCAATAAGTTTTTAACCTCTTGGAGTATCCTAAAAGGAACTCTTATTGTCTACAGGTCTATCTTTGCTGTGAGTTCCTCAAGTGAGAGAATGCTATTCTTCCCATCCTTTAGAAGATCGCCCACTGTAGATATACTTTTGGACAATAGTTTTCTCTTTATACTGAGGGAAGCTATATTTGGGGCTTGAAGAAGAGGATTCAAGAAAAGTGGCTTTTCCAGGAGGTCTTTCCCTGGGTGAGGACCATTTGTCCTGATCATTACAATTGCACATCAGGCCTTCAGCATTTCCTGATAGAAAGAAGGAAATGGGTCACCGGCAATGTTTTGGGAGTTGATACTGAATATTTACCTTTTATGCCCTGGAGTGAGCACTTTGATGAAAAAGTATGATTCCAGCATGTACCATTGTGGTATTGGGTTTGCATAAAGGTATCACTTAATGGTCTGTAGCCTGAAGGTGTAAAATTAGCTTCGAAGGCAGGGAAATCCCTGTCCACCTTCAGCAGGAGGTACGCTCAGGACTCCAAGGGATACCCAATGCTTTCCATTCCAAAAGCAGTCCAACAACTACCTTTGCATCTTAGACAGAAACCCATCTGAAATGCTTATGCAAGAAAGCTTGAACAACAGCTTCGGAAGGACAAATTATTTCAGAAGAAGAGTTCTCCCATGCAAAGATAGGATCCTTAACAATCTACTACAGTCTCTCAGCTTCACCTGTATTTTTTTCTCTAGTGTGCTCCAATTGTGAATTGATGAGGAATTACGAGAGATTGACAAATAGACCCCAGATATTTAAGTTCATGGTGACTCCATGTTAATTACTGAAACAGCTTGGGGAGTTCGCCAATCTGCATGGATCCATCCAGTCGTATAGAGTTCTCCTGTGACGAGGTCCGATGTCGGATGTCCGGAGACACGAAAGACACCGCACTGAGAATACAAGCCGTTTAATGGTAGAGTAAATACACATGCGGGAGAAAGAGATCAGCTTGAAACTGGTCAGATCCCTTCTCAGATACAATTCTCAGTGAGCTTCATTTCTAGGCAAGGTCCAGCACAGCAGAGATAACTATCTCCGCAGGCAGTTTCCGACAACGCCGAGTCACGTGCGCAATGCACCGCACCCAGTACCTTGAGGGTCACTCCATTGGAATGTGGGGGTCTTGGTTCAGAAGGAGGACAGCACCTGTTTCTTGTCATTTGTTAGATAAGCAGAGAGAATAACGTGAGAATAAATCAAACACCGATTCCCACTCTAAAATAATGTGTTTTGACCAATCCTCAAGGATAAATGTGCAATTAGATAAGGCATGGGTCAACTACTCATATCATATGTTTCATACCAACTCCAACATTGCCTTCTCCTGTTCAGATATTAATTACTTTTAAATGTCAAAGAACAACAACTTTTGTGGAACTTTATTAATGTTTCCAATCCGCAACGAAGATGGCTGGTTTGGCAAAGATGTGCCCTGCTGGAGGGCCAGCAACCTCCCCCGCAGAACCGGCTCCCTCCACCTCCCGCAGCCGCAATCCCTGGTGATATTCAGGTTAATCGAGCTCCATTTTCATGAGGGCTTGGACATGTTATTCCTCTGGGTTGAACATGAGATCGTTAATTTCTTGCAACATTCGTTCTTGTTTGGCAGACAAGGCGTGATAATCAAAAGATAGGAGAGAAACACCCCTCGTGTCCAGATCATCCATGAATGTGTACTCCTCGGAATCTGGAGTGACGGGTAGATCAGGCAGTTTCTCCTCCTCGTCATCGTCCTCGCTCATTTCTATTTGGGCCATTTGTGCAGAGGAGCCAGAAAATAATCTCTCCATGCATGTCCGAAAGAGATGCTTCATTATAAACACAGTTAAAACTAGTCCCACTCTTATAGTGAGACCGCACCCAGGACAATATGGTATATCCAAAACTGCTAAACCATCCTGAAAACCAATTTGTTATGCCCAAATCTTCCTGGGAGGTCCTTTCCACCTGTAGCCTTGTGCCCGTCTCTTTCAGTCAGTTAATAGCTGTTTCTACCGCCTCTGAGGGGTCTGAAATCCACGTACCACACTTTCCTTTGATTACGCCACATACCCCTCCCCGTTCTGCCAACAGCATGTCAAGCGCAACTCGGTTTTGCATCAGCATAGTTCTCATCTACCATAGTATTCAGTAATTCCCTATGGGCATGTAGGGTATCATTAGCAACTTTTTCTAGGGCCAAGGCAATTTTGACTATCCTATAACTATTCATCATGGTGCCTGATCCCGGGAAGAAATATCCCAATGCTTTTTCCCATCCATGTCCAAAAAGAGTGGTCTGTCCGTCCTCATCCCACATTGCCCAGCGAACCCTCCTTGGAGAGATGTCGAGGCTATCTAACAAAAGGACTTCCAGTATCACTGAACCCAAGTAGCATGTCCCCTTCCAGTCATCTGGTAGGTATGGGTAAGCTTTATCTCCGCAAACAAACATTGTCCCATGTGGAGAAATCAAGTGATTCGAAAGGCAGTCCATGCCCTCTAAGTCTAATCCCTTGGAGACAGTACAAAAGGTAATAGCCGTTAGGGAGGTGGCATTATCCCGTAGGCCCACCCGAACTGTCATTACTCCCTTCAAGGGCTTGGGTTTTCTCCCTGGTATGACAACATCACATTCCGAAATGCCCATCTCTAATTTTTCCTATTCCTTGTATGCAGATCATACCTTTTTGTTTTTCCACCCAAACTGGTTTTGGTCATGTCTTCCGGTTCTGTATCGTAGGAACATACCAAATATATGAGCGCATTCACCATCATTGTCTACCCCTGTCCCTGGAAGAAAGAAACCTAAAGCTTTTTCCTAAACCAACCCATCCTCCTGGGTCTGGGCATCACTTGGCCTCAATCTGTATCAGGATTGGGTTCTCCGGAGGGACATTTGCAACATTGTGAGTGCAGGTGGACCTTCACAAATCTATCCCACCTTGATCTTTATTCATGAACCCAAAAATCCAATTTCTCTGAGAATTTAAATAGGTTTAGGGGTTTTGAGATATATCGAAGGGTGTGTTAACATTTTATGGGCCATACAAATGTACCCCAAGTCCTGTCATTGTCGTTTCATTGCCCATAATTCCTGGTTCATTGGTTGAGTCCAATATCGTTTTTGTGCCATTGTCAATCTATCTCTGCCTGTTAGGATGGTGCTAGTTCATTGCCCCATTGCTGGCCATACATCTTGTTTCAGTAGCGCTTCACTATGTACTATCTCTATCATGAGCGGTGTCTCTATCATGACTAGCAGCAACATCTGTGTGCTGGTGGTGTGCTGGTGTGTTGTGCTGGTGGTGTGCAACATGTTGTGCTGGGGATGTTTGGCACCCTGGGCGAGTGCTGGTATTCCCTGAGTGGCCTCTTGGTGTTGTGCCTCTGGGGATCTCCGTTGCTTTAAAACAAAAACTTAGGACAACAGCCGCAATTAGAATTATCAAGCACCCAATAAAAAAAACATTATTCCAATGATTATTCCTAAGGCCAATGGTGACCATTGCATTATCTTAGCTCCCCATTGGCAAAAATATACTGGCAAACCAACGACCCAAACTCTATGATTCGCAGTTCCTAACCTTTTCTTTGGATACCTAGTGTTACGGATTCGGCCCGAATGATTGTAGTTATGATTATTGTTGTTGGTTCGAAGTATTCTGGTGATTGTGGTTGAAGGGAAAGGGTTATTATAGTTAAAAGATTTAAAAGCGCTCCTGGTAAAATGTGGCCGGAAATCCGGATCGTGACCGGAAGAGGTGGAGCGAGGAAGAAGAGGCGGTAGCAGATCGTGAAGAGACGTGGTTGCTTTAGCTCCGGACCGAGCGGTCGACGTACAGTGCGAGTGAACTTTGCGTCCTTGAGGGTGCCTTCACATACACGGATTATTCTTACGAGTCCTTACGGATCGCCAACTCGTAGTCAATCGCAAGCATCCGTAAATAACGGAAGATGATTTTTGACATGTCAAAAGTTGTTGCGAGTTGTGACGAGTTATCTACGGATACCAGCGAGTTATTTATGGATGCTTGTGATTGACTACGAGTTGGCGATCCATAAGGACTCGTAAGAATAATCCGTGTATGTGAAGGTTGCATGAAGGGAAGTTTGGGCGATAACAGTTATCGCCGGAGTGCGTGGAGCCTCTGTCGTCGGGTATCCTCATTGAGGTTCCGGAGGATCCTGGCCTCAAAGCCCGGGTTTGAGTGAAAGCCGTCCGCCATCTTCGCCACGCGAGCAACCTGCAGTGAACCGGGTTTGGTCGTGTCGGCTGGGCATTATTCCCCGGTGGTTTGCCGGCGACGGCTGTGCCAGAAAGGGCACTTGAGAATTATACGGAGGCTCGCGGATTGAACCGCAACGTGTACGTCGGAGCGCGTCTTTGTGAGGTTCCTTCCCACCGCTGTATTGCTGGGTGCTGAACAACGTGACCTCGGGGTCGCCTCGATCGACTACACCTCAATTGACTTTGATCGGGCCTTGACTCCCCGATCGCGGGAGCGCACAAAGACATTGGGACTTCGCCTTGGAGGGGGGGGGGGGGTGCAGGGACATTGAGAAGGTGTCTTGAGTTTGGGGTTAAGGGGCTTGATAAGGTTATCATTGTAAGATTTGAAAGTAGGGGTGATTGCCCCCATTGTTGTATGGCTCTTTGTGTGTGATTTATAATATATTATTGTTTGTTCATAACCTGGTGTGGTTGCATCATTTGATTTGACTGTTTCATTTGCTGGTTCCATTGAGGGTTTCATTATTTGCTGGATTTCAACCAAGGATAACACATCTTTCTGCCGGGGACCCTCTCGGGGTTCGGAGGTCTACCGAGACCAGAGGTAAGGGGGGAACCCCGTAACAGAAATTGGGGGCTCGTCCAATTGATATTCGTGGGCTCGCAATTGGGTCTGCGTCCGGGATATAAAAATTCCTAAATTTAGTCCGTGAAAGAATTCCCTAACATTCCCAGAATTCCCAAATTTGGAACTTTTTCCAACATTCCCAAATTGTTTCCAAAAACAAACAACAACAACAAAAAATTGTTTTGTTTGTTAAAAATTTCTTGTGTGAAGTTTAACAGGTGTTACCAGTAGTCACTATGGAGTTTGACGCAGAGAAGTTTACAGTGACACCTAGTGAAGCACAGTTCAGGGCATTAGTAAAATCGGACCTCTGGAAATTGGCCAAACATTTTAGCTTGGAGGTCCGAACTAATATGAAGAAGGCAGAGTTGCAGACAGTGGTGATACAATCTATGGTGGGATTAGAAGCATGGAAAGAGGTAGCCTGGGATTGGTTACCAGAAGAGCAAGAAAATGTGGAGCTCCGGAAACTGGAGATGCAATTACAGAGCCAGGAAAGGGAAAAAGCACAGGAACGAGAACTCCAGGAAAGGTTAAAAGTACAGGAAAGAGAACTCCAGGAAAGGTTAGAAGAAAAAAAAAAAACAGAGGAAAGGAGAGTGGAAAGAGAACACCATGAAAGGTTAGAAGAGAAAAAAACAGAGGAAAGGAGAGTGGAAAGAGAACTCCAGGAAAGATTAAAAGTACAGGAAAGAGGACTCCAGGAAAGGTTAGAAGAGAAAAAAACAGAGGAAAGGAGAGTGGAAAGAGAACTCCAGAAAAGGTTAGAAGACAAAAAAGCAGAGGAAAGGAGAGCTGCAAGAGAACTCGAAGCAGAGGAGAGAAGAGCCGAAAGGGAGTTAAAGGACCGTGAATTGGCACGTCAGCAGGAAATTAAAGTCAATGAGCTGGAGTTAATGAGAGAACGGGGAGAGGTACCATCCCTGCTGACTGGTTCGACACCTAGTCAGAACACCTGGGATGTTGGCAGACATGTGAGGCTGGTCCCACCCTTCAATGAAAAGGAGGTAGCCAAGTTTTTTCCACACTTTGAGAAAGTAGCTCGACAGTTAAACTGGCCTGAGGAGTCCTAGTGGTCCATACTAGTGGACTGGTCCATACTAGTGCAAAGTGTTCTGGTGGGCAAAGCTCAAGAGATTTATTCAGCTTTACCGATTGACCAATGTGCAGATTACGAGGTATTGAAGAAACACATTCTCAAAGCCTATCAATTAGTCCCGGAAGTTTACCGGCAAAAATTCCGGAATGCCAGGAGGAGGGAGAGTGAGACCCATGTGGAATTTGCCAGAGTGAAGGAAACCATGTTTGATAGGTGGTGTGATTCAAAAGGAGTTGGGAAAGACTTCGAACTATTGCGACAATTGATCCTGGTGGAGGAATTCCAACAGTGTGTCCACGAGGACATTAAAGTTCATCTGGAGGAAAGGAAAGTACCAAAGCTGTATGAGGCAGCCACCATGGCAGATGACTATGCCTTAACACACAGGATGGGGTTCCACAAACCGAACTCCTCGCCCAAACCTAGCCAGGGGAGCTGTGGTACATCAGAGGCAGAGAATGAAAATCCATGGGGGCGGCCTCGGGATGAAAATGAGGTCCACTTTGACACCACGACTTCTAGAAATCAGAAGACTGCGGTTCCAAGACAGACCTATCGTCCAGGGGACTCGAGGCAGACCGCCGCCCCCATGCCTTGGCAGACCACGAGGTTCTCCTCCGGGCCTACTTGCACTTTTTGCCATAAACCTGGACACTGGAGGTCCAACTGTTATGCTCAGGGAAAGGAAAATCAGGAGCGGAGTTCGACTAGCACGACTCCAAATGCGATGGCCATTGTGAGAAATCGCCCTCAAAAGGGTTACCAACCATTTATTTCCGAGGGGTTTGTGTCACTTGATGGAGCCTCGACTAACCGGAGACCGGTTAGGATATTGAGGGACACAGGAGCACATCAATCTTTAATGCTTGAAGGCATCTTGCCATGGTCCGAGGAGACTGTAGTGAAAATGTATCAAAGTTGAACCCAGGTGTGATGCTCACTTAAACCACTGAGAGGCGTCTATAAGACCCCGGACGTCCGCGACTCCGGGCCACTCCTGCGACATTATTCTATGACATGTAGACTCGGATGGTACGTACCCGCTCATATTCTAGGCTTGCTTGCATTGACTAATATTATCGATCCTTCCTATATGATGCCAAGATCCTGATATATATTGCATGATTGTATTTTACAGGATGATGCCAGAGATCTGATTGTTATTAAACCTACCTATGGGACAAAGTTATGGACTTGATTGATTTTCACAACACTGACTAACAATCAATCTCACCGTCCACTCGAGGACCAGAGGCGAACATGGCGGGACACAGGATGATCCAGGTGCCGCAATTTGCCGCCGACCCACAAGCAACGGATTCGGGCTCGGAGCTGACGCATTGGCTAAAGTCCCTGGACAATCAGTTCAAAGCCCAGGACGCCGATGTCACTGATGAAACAAAATTACAGGTACTGCAGACTAAAGTACACCATACCGTCTACAGGGGAATCGAACAGTGTACGACATTCAATGCAGCCGTGACGGAGCTAAAACGGATTTACATTAAGAAGCGAAGCGTGGTCTATTCCCGGCATCTGCTCGCAAAGCAGACTCACAGCCCACAGAGACGCTAGACCACTTCGCACAAGAGCTGCGATGTCTGCTCGCTGATAGTGCCCCGGAGGTACGGACACACGAGCAAGTACAGGACGACCTTGTACGCGATTCTTTTGTCTCAGGAATCAGCTCTTCAACCGTTAGACAGAGGCTTCTTGAAGTTGAGGACTTGACGTTCACGGAGGCTTTACGGCTGGCTCACGTCTACACTTCAGCTCGTGAACAATCTGATGCTTACGATCATACACGTGTCACTGCGGGGATTTCTCGTCAAGCACGACCGGAGATAGCTACCGGAGGACACGGAAGCCGACACGGCATCACTGCCGGAACCCCTGGCCTCTCCCGAGGAGGACCCTGATTCCGGCTTGGCGGCAGCCGCAGCTGCGGGTCCAAAGCCCGGACGAAACACTACGTGCTATTTCTGCGGGAATCGACAACATCCCCGGTCGGCGTGCCCGGATCGGGAAGCGATATGTCATCTGTGTTCAACAAAAGGGCATTTTGCAAAAGTTTGCCGAAAAGCTGCGCGGGGCAAACGAACTCGTGCGACAATGAATGTGCTTATCACCGGGCCAAGAGGCCAAGCACAGAGCGGGGCGCCTCACCCGCCTTTGATGAGCGGCGTACCTCCTCGTGGGCCCCTGGCTGCGCGCTCGACCTTGGTGAGATTCATCGGGCCGCCACAACAAATGGCGCAAATACGCCCGAACGCGGAGCGACTGTCCTTGGCTGGTATCCGAACGTCTCATGATGGCTTTGAGACTTCTCGCGCGACTCTAGCGCCATCCGAAGGCTGCTCGTATGAACTACAAGCTCCTGTTTTGGCACGGCATACTGCAGTTGGCTTCGAAACTTCTCGCGTGACACGAGCGCCATCCGCAGGCTGCTCGTACGAAATACAAGCTCCTGTTTTGGCACGGAAGACTGCAGATGGCTTTCAAACGACACGCTTGACACGAGCGCCCTCCGGAGGCTGCTCAAACAAACGGAGAACTGTAGCTGGCGTTGGATCTACACGCGAGGCGCGATCGTCTCGCTCTGATGGCTTGGCATCTGCCGGACCACCTGGCCTGGCTCAGGCCATCATCCCACTTATGGTCAAGGGAATTTTTGCACGGGCTCTAATCGATACAGGGTCCACAGATAGTTATATCGATCATCGTCTGGTGCAAAAACATGGATGGCCGATCCTCGGGACATGCCGTCGGATCTTTATGGCCTCCCAAGGGCTTAGGCTCAACACAAAAGGGGAATGTCGATTGAAGCTTGTGATAAAGGGACGAATGTTTCCAGATGTACATCTCATGGTCTTACCTGCTCTATGTGCTGATATCTTGTTAGGACATGATTTTCTTAAGCGACATGGACGTTTGGGAAATTGAATTTGGTGGTCCTGATACGCTTGCTGTTTGCGCACTCGCAGGGATGGAAATTGAGCCTCTGTCGCTGTTCCCCAATATGACCATGGACTGCACACCGGTAGCGGTAAAATCGCGGCGCTACTCACGAGCTGACGCGCAATTCATTGCGGAAGAGACAGCCCAGCTCTTAAAGGAAGGTATCATAGAACCTAGCCGGTCGCCGTGGCGGGCACAGGTCTTAGTGGTGCGAAGTGAGGCGCATCGCAAACGAATGGTAATCGACTATTCGCAGACGATTAATCGATTTACACAGCTGGACACCTACCCCCTTCCGGGAATGGACGCCCTGGTTCGACAGGTTGCCCAGTACTCAGTCTATAGCACTCTCGATCTACGTAGTGCATATCATCAGATCCCCATCTCCGGGGCCGACTGCATCTATAACGCCTTTGAATCGGGTCAAAGGTTATACCAGTTCACCCGACTACCTTTTGGAGTGACGAACGGGGTTTCCTGTTTTCAGAGGGCTATGGATGACCTCATCACTAAGGAGAACTTGACCGATGTCTTTGTATATCTGGACAATCTTACGGTTTCCGGGCATGACCAGGGGCATCATGATGCGAATCTGAAGCGCTTCCTCGAGGTCGCGCAGAGGTATCGCTTAACCATGAATGAGGCTAAGTGTCGTTACTCCATGCGCACGATAGATCTTCTGGGGTACACCATGACCCACGGCTCTGTTGCTCCTGATAACGAGCGTCTGCGACCTTTGCTCGATATTGCCCCACCCTGCGATCGAGCTTCGCTGAAGCGTGCTCTCGGGCTGTTCGCCCATTATTCTAAGTGGGTGCAAAATTTCTCCGTGAAACTCCGCCCACTTGTGGCCTGCGACGCGTTCCCCATGAGCCCAGCCGCCTTGGCTGCCTTTCGGGGCCTTAAGTCCGACATCGCTGGCGCCGCTGTGGCGACGATCGACGAGAGCAAATCTTTCGTCTTAGAAAGTGATGCCTCATATCATGCGATAGCGGCGACTCTCTCCCAGGGGGGGCGCCCTGTGGCTTTCTTTTCGCGGACTCTCACCTCCGCTGAGCGGAGACATTCGTCTGTCGAAAAGGAAGCGTACGCGATCGTCGAGTCGATTCGGCGATGGCGTCCGTACTTGCTCGGGCGATGCTTCCAAATCATCACGGACCAACAAAGCGTGGCGTTTATGTACGACACCTTACATGCTCAACGAATTAAGAATGAGAAAATCACTCACTGGCATATCGAACTCGCCGACTTCTGCTACACCATCAAATATCGCCCGGGGAAGGATAACCTGGTCGCCGACCCCTTATCGAGGCCGGCTACGTGTGCGGGTCTCATAACTTTGGAGGGTCTGCGCGCTTTGCACGACACTATGTGTCATCCTGGGGTGACGCGTTTCGCTCATTTTGTGCATCGTGGTAATCTGCCTTACTCGGTTGAGGACATCCGCCGGGTCTGCCGCGACTGCGCTGTATGTGCGGAACTCAAACCGCGTTTTTACAACCCTCCCATGGGGACGCTTGTTAGGGCTACTAGACCGTGGGAGAGATTGGCGATGGATTTCAAAGGACCGTTGCCGGTGTCGAGTAACTCTCGTTATCTGCTCACTATCGTTGATGAGTACTCGCGATTCCCTTTTGCTTTCACGTGCGCAGATATGACGGCTGCCACAGTCATACGGTGCCTGCAGAATTTGTTTTCTATGTTTGGGTATCCGGCCTACGTGCATACAGATCAGGGTGCGGTGTTCCTGTCCCAGGAAGTGAGGTGCCTCTTGCTCCAAAATAATGTCGCTTCGAGTGATACCACTCCGTACAGACCACAGGCGATATGGGCAGGTCGAACGCTTCAATGGGATCATATGGAGGGCCGTCATGCTAAGCCTCAGGGCCCTCGGCCGGGGCCTAGATAAATGGGCTTGGTCGCTACCTGCGGTGCTGAACTCGATCAGGGCTCTACTATGTACGGCCACCAACCAGACTCCTCACGAAAGACTGTTCCACCACCCTAGAAGCTCGGGTAGTATCCGAACTTTACCCAGTTGGCTCGCTGAGCCGGGGCCGGCCTATCTCAAATGTGCGGTTCGCATGAGCAAGTACGATCCCTTAGTGGATAAGGTGCAGGTACTCCAGCCTAATCCCGAGCATGCTCGTGTGATGACGGCAGATGGACATGAGTCCACTGTCTCCGTATGCCATCTCGCCCCTTGTGGGGTCATCGACCCTTATAGGGATATCGACGAACCGATTTACGAGTCTATGGACTCTCCCGAAGCTCCGCCTATGGAGCATCTGCCATCCCTCCCTTCACCAGATACACCCCTGCCTGAAGGCACTGAGGTGCCCCCTCCGACACCTGCCTCCAGCGGCTACTCCGATGCAGGGGACTCCGGGCTTGGGGATGTCGTACCCGGTAGTTTCCGGACCCGTGCTGGCAGGGTAATTCGCCGCCCTGACCGCTACGGATGGACCAACTGACATGGATTGACATCCCTAATCAATTAATGCTGACGCACGCTTGATTCCTGCCTAGCTGCAGTGTAGTTCTAACGGCGGGGAGAATGTAGTGAAAATGTATCAAAGCTGAACCCAGGTGTGATGCTCACTTAAACCACTGAGAGGTATCTATAAGACCTCGGACGTCCGCGACTCCGGGCCACTCCTGCGACATTATTCTATGACATGTAGACTCGGATGGTACGTACCCGCTCATATTCTAGGCTTGCTTGCATTGACTAATATTATCGATCCTTCCTATATGATGCCAAGATCCTGATATATATATTGCATGATTGTATTTTTCAGGATGATGCCAGAGATCTGATTGTTATTAAACCTACCTATGGGACAAAGTTGTGGACTTGATTGATTTTCACAACAGAGACGGCAACTGGGGATCGTGTTCGTTTACAGGGGATTGGTGGCTGTGTTAGTGCTCCACCTCATGTCATCCATTTGGAGTCCGATTTGGTGTCAGGACAGGTCGCCGTCGGTTTACAAGCCACGCTTCCTGTAGAGGGAGTATCGGTTGTTATCGGGAATGATTTGGCCGGTGGTCAAGTTTATGGTAACCCGATGGTTGTTAAAAAGCCCAGTAGGGAAAATAACACCACACCAGTTAGGGATGGCGACAAGTTTAGCAAGTTATTTGTAGGTGGGCTGAACTTCAAAACAAAGGAAGATGTTTTGGAGTCTGCCTTCAGCAACTATGGACCGCTTTTGGAAGTGCTGCTGATAAAAGGCAGGGAGACATGAAAGTCAAGAGGGTTTGGCTTTGTCACGTTTGAAAACTCAAAGGACGCCAGAGAGGCAGAAAAGGATCTAAATAGCAAGGAGTTGGAGGGTCGGACCATCACAGTAGGGAAGGCATTTCCTAGGAGTCGAAGGGGCTACAGAGGAGGACCACGGAGTAGTAGTGGTGGTGGCCGCAAGCAATATTATTATGGAGGCTTCCAGACTTATGACCGCTCCCGAAGGAAGCAGTGGCCGAGAAGAAGACCGCCAGTCAGGTGACTACTGTGACAAGTGGTCCCACCGTAATTATTAGGAGTCCGGAAAAGTTGAAGCACTGAATGCTGCGGAGCCGCCGAGCCAAGATTCCTACACGGACTAACCGTGAACGCCACGTTCCTAAAGGCGTCCAGGTAGTGAACTTCCCTGCACGGACGAACCGTGAACTCCACGTTCCTAAAGGCGTCCATGTAGTGAAATTTCCTCCCCAGACTAACCGTGAACTCCACGTTCCTAGAGGCGTCCATGTAGTGAATACTTCCAGGCCTCACCACCCAACCACCATGGAACCTGGCTTTCAGCTCGGCCTCCCGGGGAAAGTGCTATAGATTTGCTGGCCTTTGGGTTTTTGGTCACAACGCCTTAACCTTCATTCAAGAGAAACTAGAAGTAAAAATCAGAGGGGCAGGGACAATGTCGTTGTTGACGCTTGGTCCAGAGGGAATTAACTTTGGAAAGCTCTAGGGGGTTGTGTAAAATTTTGTTGCTTTATTTTTGGGGAAGGTTGAATATTGTTGCCCACGGGGATTGCTGATTTGGGTTGTGAATTTACTTTTGCTTGTTTAAAGAGGGCATGCAAAGAAAGTTTTCGCTGTGTTCAAACTTTCTTTCTTGAGGGGGGGAAGTGTTATGGATTCGGCCCGAATGATTGTTGTTATGATTATTGTTGTTGGTTCGAAGTATTTTGGTGATTGTGGTTGAAGGGAAAGGGTTATTATAGTTAAAAGATTTAAAAGCGCTCCTGGTAAAATGTGGCCGGAAATCCGGATCGTGACCGGAAGAGGTGGAGCGAGGAATATAGGCGGTAGGAGATCGTGAAGAGACGTGGTTGTTTTAGCTCCGGACCGAGCGGTCAACGTACAGTGCGAGTGAACTTTGCGACCTTGAAGGGAAGTTCGGGCGATAAGAGTTATCGCCAGAGTGCGTGGAGCCTGTGTCATCGGGTATCCTCATTGAGGTTCCGGAGGATCCTGGCCTCAAAGCCCGGGTTCGAGTGAAAGCCGTCCACCATCTTCGCCACGCGAGCAACCTGCAGTGAACCGGGTTTGGTCGTGTCGGCTGGGCATTATTCCCCGGTGGTTTGCCAGGGACGGCTGTGCCAAAAAGGGCACTTGAGAATTATACGGAGGCTCGCGGATTGAACCGCAACGTGTACGTCGGAGCGCGTCTTTGTGAGGTTCCTTTCCACCGCTCTATTGCTGGGTGCTGAACAACGTGACCTCGGGGTCACCTCGATCGACTACGCCTCAATTGACTTTGATCGGGCCTTGACTCCCCGATCGCGGGAGCGCACAGAGACATTGGGACTTCACCTTGGAGGGGGGGGGCAGAGACATTGGGGAGGTGCCATGAGTTTGGGGTTAAGGGGCTTGATAAGGTTATCATCATAAGATTTGAAAGTAGGGGTGATTGCCCCCATTGTTGTATGGCTCTTTGTGTGTGATTTGTAATATATTATTGCTTGTTCATAACCTGGTGTGGTTGCATCATTGATTTGACTGTTTCATTTGCTGGTTCCATTGAGGGTTTCATTATTTGCTGGATTTCAACCAAGGATTACACATCTTTCTGCCGGGGACCCTCTCGCGGTTCGGAGGTCTACCGAGACCAGAGGTAAGGGGGGAACCCCGTAACACCTAGTGAGGTTTGAGCCACTTGGGTTGTAGTGCGGTGCTCCACTTCCAATTCTTCACCAACACCCAGTCACCTGGTTGGTCAGGATGGTACTGCTCTTTAGCTAGTTCGGGCATTGCTTCTTTAACCTGTGTGTGTAAACCTTTTGCAACTTTTGTTAAGGCTTTACAAAATTCCAGTGCTATTCCATCCATAAAGTGTATGTCCATTTCATATTCCCCAAAACTGGCCCTGGGACACAATATCCTCGAGCTGCAAAGTCAATTCTCCCAAATATCAGCCTTATCAGCAGTATGTGCCAGGACACATTATATACCACATCACCAGCATCATA
Source organism: Myxine glutinosa (assembly GCF_964187855.1). Taxonomy (NCBI): domain Eukaryota; kingdom Metazoa; phylum Chordata; class Myxini; order Myxiniformes; family Myxinidae; genus Myxine; species Myxine glutinosa. The sequence goes on along the minus strand of NC_136264.1, from coordinate 53,452,942 downwards.
TACCACCATTTATTCACCACTCAGCTCCTCGATCACAACTCATCAAATGTTCAACAACCAACGTTCATCCAGACCCAACCTGTCAACCAGGTTTCGTCCGAATCTGTCCACCACTTCCTGAGACGTCCTGCTCGCAGATAAACATACGTACATACAGATGGACAGGATGTACAAGGATTTGAATCTTGACCCCATTATAAACTGTCATCCCATGTTTCTCAGGCAGGGCAACTCAACAATGGGTGAGCCATTCCTCCGATAGACATAAAAAACATCTCGACTTAATTCCATTCATTCATATATTCGACGAATTCGTAAAGTTTATACTCACGTTTTCCCTCCAACCAATCATTTCCACCTTCTCCACTCACCTTTGTCCAGCTTCATCCAGCCACTCCACCATGCTCATCTTTATCTTGGTTAATTTGCATCTCTGCACTTCACATCATGAAATGGGTTTCCATGGCCGAGCAGCCGCACACAAGCCTAACATCACCATGCACAATGCCAAGCGTCGGCTGGAGTGGTGTAAAGCTCGCCGCCATTGGACTCTGGAGCAGTGGAAGCGCGTTCTCTGGATTGATGAATCATGCTTCACCATCTGGCAGTCCGACAGACGAATCTGGGTTTGGTGGATGCCAGGAGAACGCAACTGCCTGAATACATAGCGTCAACTGTAAAGTTGGGTGGAGGAGGAATAATGGTCTGGCGCTGTTTTTCATTGTTCGGGCTAGGCCCTTTAGTTCCAGTGAAGGGAAATCTTAATGTTACAGCAAAGAATGACATTCTAGACGATTGTGTGCTTCCAACGTTGTGGCAACAGTTTGAGGAAGGCCCTTTCCTGTTTCAGCATGACAATGCCCCCGTGCACAAAGCGAGGTCCATACAGAAATGGCTTGTAGAGATCGGTGTGGAAGAACTTGACTGGCCTGCACAGAGCCCTGACCTCAACCCCATCGAACACCTTTGGAATGATTTCGAATGCCAGGCCTAATCGCCCAACATCGGAGCCCGACCTCACAAATGCTCTTGTGGCTGAATGGAAGCAAATCCCCACAGAAATGTTCCAACATCTAGTGGAAAGCCTTCCCAGAAGACTGGAGGCTGTTATTGCAGCAAAGGGGGGACCAACTCCATATTAATGCCCATGACTTTGGAATGAGATGTGTGATGTACGGGTGTCCACATACTTTTGGTCATGTGGTGTATATATCTGTGCAGTGTCTGTGTTGTGTTGTCACTGAACTACTCCCTCAAACTTTTGTGAAATCGTACCAAACTTCTGGTATGCACCTATCTCTCCCGTGTGTATGTCCTAAGGGTATTTTGTTTGAAATTTTTTGAAAAACAAAAAAAAATTTTTTTTTTTTTTTTTTTCAACTTACATTTCAACTTCAACTGTTTATAAAATGTAATATCACGTATATTACAAATACATTTCTGCAAAATAATTGTTTGCATTATGATTGGTGTAAACCATGACAAAACAGCAGTGCAGGTAGTCATCTGTTTTGTAATATCTGGGCAGTGTAATATCTGGACCTGATATCTACATATCTGGGCATTGTCTGTGTTGTCACTGAAATACTACCTCAAACTTTTGTTTCCATGGTTGTGAAGTGTTTTTAATCACGTGGTGGTGAGGTGTTTTGAATTACATGTTGCAATTACATTGCAACAATTACATGTTTACATGTTTACATTACATGTTTACAATTACATGTTTGAATCTCCCTCGCTCCTCCCCTCCTAGACTCCCCTCTCACCCCTCCTCCTCAAAGCGTCCTCCCCGCTTCTTCCCCCTTCCAACTTTCACATCCATCTCCCCCAACCTTCTGCCTCGTTCTTCCCCCTCCTCAAATAACACCTCACTGTGCCTCACCCAATCTCCATCAAACCTTTTGTCCGCCCCATTCTTCCCTTTCTCCAAGCTATTATGAAATCTCTGACACACCTTCAACAGCTCTCCCTACCTCTTCCTCCTCTTCCACATCTTACCCTACCCCTCCCCCCCCCCTGTTCTGTATCTGATGCTCCCCCTTCCTCTTCATTAACGGTATGGACCTCAAACATCCGGGGCCTTCGCTCAAACTTGACTGACCTCTCCATACAGGTTGCTTCTGACAAACCAGATGTGATCTGCTGAACAGAAACTTTCCTCCTTCATGATGTCTCTGATGCCTTGGTATCTTTCCCAGGTTTCTCCCTCCTCCGGTATGATAGACCTGAGCCTCGTCCTGGAGGTGGGGTTGCTATCTTTATAAAAAAACTATCTTCCTCACTCGCCCTGCACTGCCCTCTCTCCACCTCACCCCCAGGAATACCTTTGGCTATGGCTTCCCATTCGCTCCCACCTTTTGTTCATATGTGTGTTGTACCGTCCACCAAACAGTGATGACTCCATCTACATCTCGCTGTCTGATAATATGGACCAACTTCTTTCTACCCATCCCAACTCTCTCTTCCTCATATGTGGTGATTTCAATTGTCACCATGCCAGTTGGCTGGGTGTGGGGACCTCTCTCACCAGCCATGGCTCTTCAGCAAAGGACTTCTGCGACTCACTGGGACTGACACAATCTGTCAATTTCCCGACCCGGATCTCAGTCAACGGAGCATCTTCTCTTCTGGACTTGGTTATGACTAACTTCCCTCAAAATGTCTGCTGCTCTTCTTCTGCTCCAATCGGCTCATCTGATCACGTGCTTGTCAAAGTGGACATCTCTCTGACCATTCTCAGAGAGCCTCCTCAGCGTCGACAAGTCTGGCGTATCACTCAGGCCAACTGGCACGGTCTTCAAGCAGCCATCAATCATCTGGACTGGTCTCCCCTCTCTACCACCTCTGACATCAACTCATCCTGGGAATTCTTCCAAAGTAAATTGCTCTCTCTCATGCACAGATTTATCCCATCTCGTCTTCAGTTGTCATACCCTTCCTCCCATCCATGGTACATGGAATCTTGTGGTGAGGCTGTTGCCCAGAAACAACTTGCTTTCGTCTCCTGGAAAGCAAATCCAACGGAAGGAAATCTCATTTCCTTTCACAAAGCCCGAAACAAGTGTGCGTCCACCCTCAGGAGAGCCAGGAAACTATATCTCTCCGTTCTCAAGACCGAACTCTCTTATCTGTCTCCCTCTTCCAAATCCTGGTGGAGTCTGGTCAAATCCGTTTCTGGTGTTTGTTCCCCCACCATCCCCTCCCTCACCTCAAACGGCTACACGGCTGACTCCGCACGTGAAAAAGCTGAATGCCTGAACTCTGTGTTTGCCTCTAAATCTTGTGTCCCAAACCCATCCCTCTCTGTACCCACCGTACCCAGTCGTACCCAGCTGCTCCTGGACTCTGTGTCCTTTCCTGCTGACAAGGTGGAAAAGTTTCTGTCACCCCTCGACTCTGATTCTGCAACTGGTCCTGACGGCATCAGCCCACGGGTCCTAAAATCATGTTCTTCTGCTCTTTCACTCCCTCTCTCTGTTCTCTTCACCCTCTCTTTTGCTCAAGATCATCTGCCATCTGCTTGGAAATCAGCCAACATCACCGCTTTGCACAAAAAAGGTGCAAAAACACATCCTAGCAACTACAGACCAATCAGCCTTCTCCCAATTATCAGCAAAGTCATGGAATCCATCATTGCTTCAGATATGAAATCTTTCCTCTTCTCCAATGGCTTGATCTCTGACCATCAATTTGGTTTCAGACCTGGTCACTCTACTCTGGACATGCTGCTTCTGCTTTCTCAACAATGGATGGAGGTCCTCAATGCCAATTCAATTGGAGGTCAATTAGAGCTGTCTCCCTTGACATATCACGTGCCTTCGATACGGTCTGGCACCCCGCTCTGCTCACCAAACTCTCCTCCTTTGGTATCCATGGAAATTTCCACGCATGGCTGGCGGACTTCCTCTCTAGTCGTAGTCAACGTGTGGCCCTGAATGGGTTTCTCACATCTCCTCTTCCCGTTCAGGCTGGAGTTCCCCAAGGCAGTGTCCTGGGCCCTGTGCTTTTTCTGGTCTTCATCAATGATCTCCCTGACTCTCTTGAAAATCCTCTCTATTACTTTGCTGACGACTCTACTCTCTGTCGCTCCATTCCTCATCCCTCAGATCAGCAGTCTGCAGCCTCCTCACTCTCTGCAGGCCTGGTCAAAATCACAGACTGGGCAAACAAGTGGAACATGTCTTTCAATCCTGACAAATCTCACACGCTTACGATGTCTCTCCGAAAAGACTGACTGGACAACCCTCCCATCCACTTTCTGAATAATCCTCTCCAAGAACTTCTGTCAATCAAGCTTTTGGGTCTCACTATCGGCCATGATCTTTCCTGGGAAAACCACATTTCAAATCTGGCCTCCAAAGCCAGTCGCTGACTGGGCATCCTCCATCATGCGAAGTCGTTCCTTGGCACAACTGAGCTCCTCACCACATACAAGGCTTTCATCCACAGCTCAATGGAATACTGCTCTCCCCTCTGGGCTGGTGCTCCTGCCTCACACCTAGCTCGTCTTCACGCTGTTGAAACCAAAGTATTCAGAATCATTGGAATCTCCCACGATTGAGCTAACTCCAAGGGCCTTTCACTCACTCACCACAGGCAGGTTGGTGGTCTTTCCATCTTCTACCGACTCCTCTCTGGCCTTGCCCCCCCCCCCCCCCAGCTCTCTCTGGGCTCTGTCCCCCAAATATTACTACAGGTCGCACAAGATCTGCCTGCAACCCTCTTATGGTTAAACTGCCAAAATCAAGACTTTCTGCTCACCTTCACTTCTTCATTCCTCTTTTCTCCCATCTCTGGAACAAACTCCCTCACTCTCTTCAATCCCACTCCACCCTCCAGGTCTTTAAAACAGCTGTTCACCACCATCTCTTATCTTCCCCCATCCAAAACCTTGATCTTTTCTACCCCTGCTAATTTCACCCCAAATCCTACACTTTTTTGAAATACCAACTTCTGTCCTGGAAGTCCTTGGTCTCCTTGTGTTTTATACCTCTCCCCCCCCCCCCCCCTTCCCACGCTGCCTCTCACCAGGCCCTCTCCCTCCCGCGCTTCTCACTGCTCTCAGGTATTGTGTTTGTGTGCTTCCCCTCCTCTCCCCATCTTGTCTTCCGCTCCCTCTTTTTGTATGTTTTGTTGGTCTGGTTGATTTGTTTGTGAAATAAATGTTAGCTCTTTCACGAGCCTCGATTCAGTATACAAAAAAGCTGAGGTGTTTTGAATTATGTGGTCGTGAGGTGTTTTGAATTATGTGGTGGTGAGGTGTTTAGAAATTCGTGGAGGTGAAATGTTTTGAATTATGTGGTGGTGAGGTGTTTTGAATTACATGGTGCTGAGGTGTTTTGAATTACATGGTGGTGACGTGTTTTGAATTATATGGTGATGAGGTGTTTTGAATTATGTGGTGGTGAGGTGTTTTGAATTACGTGGTGGTGAGGTGTTTTTAATTACGTGGTGGTGAGGTGTTTTGAATTACGTGGTGGTGATGTGTTTTTAATTATGTGGTGGTGAGGTGTTTTTAATTTTGTGGTGGTGAGGTGTTTTTAATTACGTGGTGGTTAGGTGTTTTTAATTATGTGGTGGTGAGGTGTTTTTAATTATGTGGTGGTGAGGTGCTTTGAATTACGTGGTGGTGAGGTGTTTTTAATTACGTGGTGGTGAGGTATTTTTAATTACATGGTGGTGAGGTGTTTTGAATTATATGGTGATGAGGTGTTTTGAATTATGTGGTGGTGAGGTGTTTTGAATTACGTGGTGGTGAGGTGTTTTTAATTACGTGGTGGTGAGGTGTTTTGAATTACGTGGTGGTGAGGTGTTTTTAATTACGTGGTGGTGAGGTGTTTTGAATTATGTGGTGGTGAAGTGTTGTGAATTATGTGGTGGTGATGTGTTTTTTTATTTATGTGGTGGTGAAGTGTTTTTAATTATGTGGTTGTTAGGTGTTTTTAATTTTGTGGTGGTGAGGTGTTTTGAATTACGTGATGGTGAGGTGTTTTTAATTTTGTGGTGGTGAGGTGTTTTTAATTATGTGGTGGTGAGGTGTTTTTAATTACGTGGTGGTGAGGTGTTTTTAATTACGTGGTGGTGAGGTGTTTTTAATTATGTGGTGGTGAGGTGCTTTGAATTACGTGGTGGTGAGGTGTTTTTAATTACGTGGTGGTGAGGTGCTTTGAATTATGTGGTGGTGAGCTGTTTTTAATTACGTGGTGGTGAGGTGTTTTTAATTACGTGATGGTGAGGTGTTTTTAATTACATGGTGGTGAGGTGGTTTATGTTACATGGTGGTGAGTTGTTTTTAATTATGTGGTGGTGAGGTGTAACATCCCAAACTTCCAGTCTGCACCTACACCTCCCGTATGTATGTGCTGAGCGGTTCTTCATTGAAGATTTATTTTTATTTTCAACCTAAATCTTCAACCTAAATTGCTTAAAATAATGTGATATCATAAACACTACAAATAAATTTGTGCAAAATAATTGTTTGTATTATGATTGGTGTAAATCATAACAACACAGAAACTCAGGTACAGTCATTATCCTCAGTTAAAACAAGCCCCATTCCTCTGCAACGACGCGTGGTGAGGCGAGCACAGCGATCCGAGCCAAGCTAGTATATATTGTCACGCGGACCCTTCTGGTTAACACCAGATGGACCAGAACGGATTTACTTGATGCAACGACCAAACACAGATTCGGCTATAAAACTCGGGAGGAAGAAGGGAAGTGGAAGCTGTGGTAAAAGTGCGTACCTGTGGAAGGCGAACGAACTCAAACGGCACAAGATTTGCAGGGAATGGAAAATAATACAAGGGTTTATTGCAATTAAAGGTAGGGACAGGAAAACGCGATCCTAAATAAAAGTCCTAAGTTGGGATCCCACACACCTCACTTCAGAAACGAGACACAGGAATGAGTTACGAAAAGAATTGTCTCGTCGTGTAATGCAAAATGTTCTGTGGGTGCGGCCTTATCTCGTCTGTAGTCTTGTCCGTCGTCGTCCCACGCAGCTCCCTCCGTCTGCCTCCGAGCACCAATCCAAAAGCACCACGCGTCCAACGCACCAAAAGCACCAAGCGTCCAATGCAGGCTAGCGAGCTCCACACAAGGTCGGTGTTACGGATTCGTCACTTCCGTTGTGGTGTTTTGCATCCACTGTAAAAATTTCCGATTCCATGTATTATTATTGTTGTCATTTAAAGGGAATAGATATTTCTAGTTTCAAAAGTTAAAAGTTAATGTTAAAAGAAACAGGAAACCGGATCGGGAACCGGACGACAAACCGGAAGAAGAGGAGGAGAAAGGAGGCGGAGCGAGTGAAGTCGGAGAAGAAGCGAGTCGTTTCTTCGTGCTGAGCGAACGTTGTCGAGCAAGAGTCATGAGTGAACTTTGGTTTTCCTGGAAAGGGTTTCCTGTGATAGGGTTGTTATCGCGGTCTCCCTTGACATATCACGGGCCTTTGATACGGTCTGGCACCCAGCTCTGCTCACCAAACTCTCCTCCTATGGTATCCATGGAAATCTCCATGCATGGCTTGCGGACTTCCTCTCTGGTCGTAGTCAACGTGTGGCCCTGAATGGATTTCTCTCATCTCCCCTTCCTGTTCAGGCTGGAGTTCCCCAAGGAAGTGTGCTGGGCCCTGTGCTTTTTCTGGTCTTTATCAATGATCTCTCCGACTCTCTGGAAAATCCTCTGTATCTCTTTGCTGATGACTCCACTCTCTGCCACTCCATTCCTCTTCCCTCAGATCGGCAGTCTGCAGCCTCCTCACTCTCTGAAGACCTGGACAAAATCACAGACTGGTCAAACAAGTGGAACATGTCTTTCAATCCTGACAAATCTCACTCTCTTACTATGTCTCTCCGAAAAGATCGACTGGACAACCCTCCCATCTACTTTCTCAACAATCCTCTCCAAGAAGTTCTGTCACTCAAGCTTTTGGGTCTCACCATCTGCCATGATCTTTCTTGGGAAAACCACATTTCCAAGCTGGCCTCCAAAGCCAGTCGCCGACTGGGCATCCTCCGTCGTGCGAAGTCCTTCCTCGGCACAGCTGAGCTCCTCACCACATACAAGGCTTTCATCCGCAGCTCAATGGAATACTGTTCTCCCCTATGGGCTGGTGCTCCTGCCTCACACCTGGCTCGGCTTCACGCTGTTGAATCCAAAGCTTTCAAAATCATTGGAATCTCCCGCGATGAAGCTATCTCTGAGGGCCTTTCACTCACTCACCGCAGGCAGGTAGGTGGCCTTTCTGTCTTCTACCGACTCCTCTCCGGCCTTGCTCCCCCAGCTCTCTCTGTGCTCTGTCCCCCAAATATTCCTACAGGTCGCACAAGATCTGCCAGCAACCCTCTGATGGTTAAACTGCCGAAATCTCGGCTCTCTGCTCACCTTCACTCTTTCATTCCTCTTTTCTCCCGCCTGTGGAACAAACTCCCACACTCCCTTCAATCCCTCTCCTCCCTCCAGGTCTTTAAAACAGCTGTTCACCACCATCTCTTATCTTCCCCCATCCATAACCTTGATCTTTTCTACCCCCACTAATTCACCCCAGATCCACCTTGTTTGAAATTCCAACTTCTTTCCTGGAAATCCTGGCAGTGTCCATATGTTTATACCTCTCCCACCCCCCCCCCCTTCACATGCCTCCCCCCCTTCACATGCCTCCCCCCCCAAAGCCCTCTCCCTCCCACAGATCTCTCGATGTCTCCATGTCTCTCGGTCCCTGCTCTCAAATGTTGTGTTTGTGTCCTTCCCCCTCTCTCCCCATCTTGTCTACCGCTCCCGATGTTTATTTGTTTTATGTGTCTGTTTGTCTTTCTGTGTGATTAATGTTCGCTCTTTCACGAGCCTCGATCTTGTATACAAAAAAAAAAAAAAAAAAAAAAATTTAAAAAAAATTAAGAAAGCCATTCTCAAAGCCTATGAATTGATCCCTGAAGCGTACCGGCAAAAATTCCGGAATGCCAGGAAGAGGGAGAGTGAGACCCATGTGGAGTTTGCCAGAATGAAGGAAACCATGTTTGATCGGTGGTGTGATTCGAAGGGGATTGGGAAAGACTTCGAACTGTTGTGACAATTAATCTTGGTGGAGGCATTCAAACAGTGTGTCCACGAGGACATTAAAGTACATCTGGAGGAAAAGAAGGTACCAGAGTTGTATGAGGCAGCAACCATGGCAGATGACTATGCCTTGACACACAGGATGGGGTTCCACAAACCGAACTTCCCGCCTAGAGTTCGCCAGGGGAATTATGGTACATCTGGTGCGGAGAACGAAGATTCATGGGGGCGGCCTCGAGAGGACTATGAGGACAGATCTGAGACCGCGACGCTTAGGGATCAGAAGTCTACAGTTCCAAAACAGACTTATCTTCCGGGGGGCTCGAGGCAGACCACGAGTTTCTCCTCTGGGCCTACTTGCGCTTTTTGCAAGAAACCTGGACACTTGATGTCCCAATGTTATGCCCTGGAAAGGAAAAATCAGGAGCGGAGTCAGACTAGTACAACTCTGAATGCATTGGCAAATGTGAGAAATCGTCCTTGGAGGACAGTGCCTTGTGAAGGTTCCCATGCCAAAGTTACGGCATCACAGAACAACCTTGTTCAAGAGGGTTACAAACCTTTTATTTCAGAGGGGTGTGTGTCACTGGATGAAGAGGTGACTAACCAGAGACCTGTTAGGGTATTGAGGGACACAGGAGCACATCAATCTTTGATACTTGAAGGCATTTTGCCATTGTCAGAGAAGACGGCAACTGGTGTTAGAGTTCGTTTACAGGGGGTTGGTGGCTATGTTAGAGCCCCACTTCATGTCATCCATTTGCCGTCTGATTTGGTGTCAGGACCGGTCACCGTAGGTTTACAAGCCACTCTTCCTGTAGAAGGAATATCTTTTGTTATCGGGAATGATTTGGCCGGTGGTCAAGTCTCTGGTAACCCGATGTTTGTTGAAAAGCCTAGCATGGAAAATAACACTGCACAGTTAGAGCAGAAGATTCCGGGTAACTGTCCCTCCTGTGCCGCGACTCGTGCTATGGGTAGGAAGCGCTCTGAAGAGAAGAGGAAGGTACTGACGTCACACTTTGCACCGACACGTCATGTCATGTACCCAAAAACTAAGAGTCAGCACACACAAGTCAGGGACAGGGACGGAGGCAATGTTGGCAAGCTCTTTGTAGGTGGACTGAACTTCAAAACAAGGGAAGTTATTCTGGACTCTGTCTTCGGCCAATATGGACCACTCTTGTAAGTGCAGCTGATAAAAGATAGGGAGACGCAAAAGTCAAGAGGGTTTGGCTTTGTGACGTTTGAAAACCACAAAGGACGCCAAAGATGCAGAAAAGTATTTGAATGGCAAGGATTTGGATTGTCGGACCATAACAGTAGGGAGGGCAGGCCATGGGCGTCGAAGGGGCTACGGAGGAAGAAAACGTGGAGGTAGTTTCAGGGGTGGCTATGGCTCCCGGGGTGGGAGTAGTAGTTTTGGTGGTGGCCACAGTCGAGATTACTATGGAGGCTCCCAGAGTTACGGCAGCTCCCGCAGGGATGATTGTCAGGGTAGTGGCCGAGAAGGAGACCGCTATTCCCGAGACTACAGCGACTAGCGCCACAACCGTGATTATTATGAAAGTTAGGAAGAGTTTGAAGCACTGAATGCTGCGGAGCAGCCGAGCCAAGATTCCTATACGGATTAACCGTAAACTCCACGTTCCTAAAGGCGTCCATGTCGTGAATACTTCCAGGCCTCACCACTCAACCACCATGAAACCTGGCTCTCAGCTCGGCCTCCCTAAAAAAGTGCCATAGATTTGCTTGACTTTGGATTTTTGGTCACAACCCCTTAACCTTCATTCAAAAAAATATAAAAAATAAAAATCAGAGGTTGATGAGATGGAGTTATGCTTTGCAGGAGTTCAACTTGGAGATTGAGCATGTAAAGGGCAGGGACAATGTCGTGGCGGATGCTTTGTCCAGAGTGAACTAACTTTGGAGATCTCTGTAGGTTGTTTGAAGTTTTGTTGCTTTATTTTTGGGAAATATTGATTGTCGTTGCTCACAGGAATTGATGATTTGGGTGTGAGTTTACTTTTGTTTGTTGGGAGAATTTTGGCTGCAAAGAAAGTTTTCACTATGTTCAAACTTTCTTTCTTGAGGGGGGGGGGAGTGTTACGGATTCGTCACTTCTGTTGTGGTGGTATGCATCCACTGTAAAAATTTCCGATTCCATGTATTATTATTGTTGTCATTTAAAGGGAATTGATATTTCTAGTTTCAAAAGTTAAAAGTTAATGTTAAAAGAAACAGGAAACCGGATCGGGAACGGGACGACAAACTGGAAGAAGACGAGAAAGGAGGCGGAGTGAGTGAAGTCGGAGAAGAAGCGAGTCATTTCTTCATGCTGAGGGAACGTTGTCGAGCAAGAGTCACGAGTGAAATTTGGGTTTCCTGGAAAAAGATTCCTGCGATAGGGTTATTATCGCGGTGACTGATCAACCTGCGTGTCAGGTTTGGCGTTGGATTCCGAGGAATCATCGTTGTGTCATTACGTCTCAAGTACGAGCCATCGGCAATTTTGACTCGCACGCTTTGCTCATCGCGAAAGGTCGTTGCTTCGCGTCTGCCGTTTTCACCATTCAGACGTCTATCTGGGATGTGTGTGTGCAACCCGAATTTTGAAGACAAACCTGAGGTTCGCCGATTTGGAGCGGTAAAACATTCATACCCGAGGGGGTGAATTTCCCAGCCGCCTTGAGTGCGCCTTTTCGCAGCTGTTGGCCGTGTGACCCTTTTCTGCCGCTTTGGCCACATACGCCTTTGTGCAGTTGTGGCAGCGTGACTGGGCCTGCCATCTGAACGGAATTCGGGTTTGGATTCGACATCTTTCTGACGATCGCTGGAGGGGATCAACTTGAGCTTGAAGACGGGAATATAGTGACATTGGGGAATGTTCTTTTTTCACTCACGTGGAGCACAGTGAGTTACCTGATATTAGCTGATGGTACCATCATAAGATATATGTTGATTGTACTTTTGATTGCTATCATTGTTGTACTGTTATTCTTGTGTGATTTTTAATACAATATTTGTTTGTTAGTAACAATTGTTGTGGTTTCACCATTGATTTTTGACACAGAATAACACACTTTTCTGCCGTGACTCCTCTCGGGGCTCGGAGGTACACCGCGACCAGGGGTCGGGGAGGAGCACATAACTGTCGGTCTCTAACACGAGGCACAAAGGGACTGGCATGGAGAGATTGCAGGAGGAGAGAACAGTGTTGAGGAGAGGAACAGAGCCAACATGAATCCAAGGCAAGCGCAGCGCGAAGCATGATCCAAGCCACGAGGGAAGAGAAGGATCCAAGTCAAGCACGAACTGGGTGAAGAGAGATATCGTCTCTGATATCGTCTCTCTGAGATATCGTCTTCAATGTCGTCTCTGAGAAAAAGCTCTCTAATCGGTGCAGCGCCCCCTTATATCACTTCGCCTGGTGACGTCAGACCGAAGCTTCTCGTCGTTCCCCGAACGTTCCAGCATCTTTCCTCCAATGAATCCCCTCCTCTTCAGTTGCGTCCTCGTGCCTCCGGCGCTGATTGGCTGAGGTTCGCGACTTCCACACCAACCAATCACTCGTTCCCTGTAGCGTGGTGATAGCTCGTGTCACTCTATGGTGCTAGGCCTGCCTGAGGTGTAGCTGGCTGCGGCCTATGCGGCGGTGCCCCAAACTGGCCTCTTGCCTGTTTTCTTCCGAAGTCCTTGTCAGGGAAGGGAATTGAATTAATGTGTGCACTACAGGGCCTGTCTAAGTGTTTATATTGGTATGCATTGCCATAAGGGACAAGGGTTTGATTACCAGGTGTGACACACAGGGGTTTATTCTTAATCCCTACACTATCTAACACTTGAACATCCTGGTATGTTCACAAGCAGACATCTTAACCCGACAAAGCAGACTACACACACAGAACTTATTACGGGTAGATTCCCTATAGCGACAGTCGAATAGCTACCTATACTTATCTACCTGGCTCTACATATTGCTCTACCCTCCCGACATAACAATATATATATATATATATATATATATATATATATATATATATATATATATATATATATATATATATATATATATATATATATATATACAGTGAAACCTTGACTTACGAGTGCACCAACTTACGAGTTTTCCGAGATACGAGCCGTCGCTCGGGCGGTTTATTGCTTTGAGATGCGAGCCGAGATCTGAGTTACGAGCTTACGCCACCCGCCACCAGGTGGGTTCCGGTCACGTGGTTATCTTGTCGTGCAAGCATCTCTGCCGTATATCGCTGCTGTTTTGTTTTCGCATTTTGGTTATTTTGGAGCTGACGCCACCCGCCACCAGGTGGGTTCCGGTCACGTGGTTATCTTGCCGTGCAAGCATCTCTGCCATATATCGCTGCTGTTTTGTTTTCGCATTTTGGATATTTTGGAGCTTACGCCACCCGCCACCAGGTGGGTTCCGGTCACGTGGTTATCTTGCCGTGCAAGCATTTCTGCCGTATATCACTGCTGCTTTGTTTTCGCATGTTGGTTATTTTGGAGCTTACGCCACCCGCCACCAGGTGGGTTCAGGTCACGTGGTTATCTTGCCGTGCAAGCATCTCTGCCGTATATAGCTGCTGCTTTGTTTTCGCATTTTGGTTATTTTGGAAAATTTCTTAGTTTTAACCATGGGTCCTAAGAAATTGAGTGCCAAGGGCAGTACTGAGAAGAAGAAGAGGATGATGTGCTTGGATATAAAACACGCAATCGTCGAAAAACATGAGCGAGGTGTGCGTGTTGTCGACTTGGCGAGGCAGTACGATCGTAGTACTTCTACGATATGTACGATTTTGAAGCAGAAGGAGTCGATAAAGGCTATAACGCCAGCCAAGGGCGTTAGGATTATTTCAAAGCTCCGGACCTCTATCCATGAAGAGATGGAGAAGTTGTTGTTTGTGTGGTTGACGGAGAAGCAGCTCGCAGGAGATACCGTGACCGAGAGCATCATGTGTGAGAAGGCCCGAGACATTTTATTATAACTTTTGCCGAACTGATAGAAGCCGAACGATACATCCCCCAGCAAATCTTCAACTGTGACGAGACAGGGCTCTTCTGGAAAAAGATGCCGAGGAGGACGTATATAACGGCAGAGGAGAAGAGCATGCCAGGCCACAACTTGTTCAGAGTGCCGGCGATAGCTCGCCTTCTCTTTGTGGAAGACACGGTGAGATCCTCAACATCCAACAACTAATGGGACGCAAACGGGGCGCCCAGTTGAGCTGTACACATATTGATGAATCACCCTGCCTGTGATTCACCCATGACAGGTTATAGCTGGGTTGGGATTCAAACCCAGGCTGGACAGTTTAGAGTCAAGTGTGCGTACCTCCAGTCCAGGCCATCCTGCCAACTTGTATGCTGCATACAGGTGAAATATAAAGCGCGAGATATTTTTATATATACTGTATATTTAAAAAAAAATTGGTGTGGTTTTTGGCGGGCTGGAACGGATTAATAGCATTTCAATGCATTTTAATGGGGAAATTTAATTTGAGAAACGAGCAAATTGAGTTACGAGCTCGGTCACAGAACGAATTAAACTCGTAAGTCAAGGTTTCACTGTATATATATATATATATATATATATATATATATATATATATATATATATATATATATATATATATATATATCTCTATATATAAAGGAGGAGTGTCTGTCTGTCTGTCTTGATGTCCGCTTATAACTCAAGAACTACACATCGGAGAAAGGTTTTAGACAGATTCGGAATCAGCATAAAATCCCGCTGGTTATAGGCGACTTTTTATTTTAATATCAATGGTTTAAAAAACCGCGCCAGCTGCAATTCCGTGGTGTTGTTTGTGGCGGCGCTATTGCCCCTTTCCGATCCCATGATGCATTGCGGTTCCGATTCGCGATAAGGTCTATGCGCTATCACCGACACTTTTCCACCTTTTCCATACCTTTTAATCAGATTTACCTTATCGTCCATCGTAACCACATTACGCTTGGAAACACTAGCATTATCCTTCTTCGGACCCATGGCTAACACAGACACAGTAAAGGAATACTGTACGTCGCCTGTTTTGAATGAGAATCAGCAGTGCGCGTACGTACAGTATACTGTACGTACATATTTATATATTTTTAATGTGCTTTTTATTGTATTTTTTAGCCTCTTTTATTGCTAATTTATGTACTATTTTATTTATTTTAAATATATTTTTAAGGAAAACAAATGTTTTCACGTCCGTAGGAGTGACGTAATGTCGCACATAATGACGTTCGCTGCCCGGTCATGAAAGAAATTATGATTCTCTTGACAAAGTGACATGCAGATCAGGCAGTAAACCTCCCAACTGAGTTTCTCAACAGTCGTCAGCCTCAATTCTAAAATCCTTAATTTTCATCCTATTGACTTGAACTTTGAATAGGATTTACATATCGGCTTACTGAATTAAACCACCAACTATTTTTGAGATCGGCGTTGGCCAAAAGGTCAACGTAGGCCAAAGGTCAACCACTCTTTTTTTTTAAGTTTCTAAAATCCTCAATTTTCATCCGATTCACTTGAAATTTGAATGGGATTTACATATCAGCAAACTGAATTCAACCAACAACTATTTTTGAGATCACCATAGGCCAAAAGAGCAACATAGGCCAAAAGTCAACAACAATTTCA
The DNA here is from genome assembly GCF_964187855.1 of Myxine glutinosa. Taxonomy (NCBI): domain Eukaryota; kingdom Metazoa; phylum Chordata; class Myxini; order Myxiniformes; family Myxinidae; genus Myxine; species Myxine glutinosa. The sequence goes on along the minus strand of NC_136264.1, from coordinate 53,437,212 downwards.
AATTTCTAAAATCCTCAACTTTCATCTGATTGACTTGAAATGTGAAGAGGATTTGCATATCAGGTCACTGAAATTGAACCACCAATTCTTTTTGAGATCAGCATCGGCCAAAAAGTAAACATAGGCCAAAGGTCAACAACTTAAGGTGAAGTTTTTAAAATCCTACATTTTCATCCAATTGACTTGAAATTTGGATAGGATTTGCATATCGGGTCACCTAATTCAACCACCAATTATTTTTGAGGTCTAAAGGTGAAAATATCAATATGGGCCAAATTTCTAAAATCGTCAATTTTCATCTAATTGACTTGAAATTTGAAGAGGATTTGCATATCAGATCACTGAATTAAACCACCAATTATTTTTGAGGTTAACATAGGCCAAAAGGTCAACAACTTATTTCAGGAATATTTCAAGACATATTTCTGGCGCAGGGGCAATCAATGAAGGTTGTAGGCTACACATGGGAGAACAAAACGTGGAATCGCAGGAAGAAGGACATTCCAGTAGACAATTATCCTGGAGTTTATGCCAGCAGCACAATTGGCAGAGTCTACACAGTTCATCCAAAGAACAGAGACTGTTTCTTTCTGCGCCTTCTCCTGCACACTGTCAGAGGTCCAACATCCTTTAAAGATTTGCGACGGGTTAATGGTCAAGATTGTGCCACCTTCCGCGATGCCTGCCGACTCCATGGTCTATTGGAAGAAGATGAGCATTGGAAAAAAGCCATGGATGAGGTAGCAGTCTCACAGGCACCAAAACAACTACGGCAGCTGTTTTCCATCATATTGGCAGCATTTGACATTCAGGATCCAGAGAAGCTCTGGGAGGACCACAAAGGAAATATGTCTGAAGACTTTCTTCACTTGGCCAGACGTCAGAACCCTGGTGTGGATATTGATTTCAACTGTGCAATCTACAATCAAGCCCTGATTGAGCTAGAGAAGCACCTGATTGCCTATGGAACCACTATGGCAAATTGTGGAATGCCCCAACCAGAAAACAGCATTGAGGGAATGGCTCAGGGGCTTCTGAGGGAAACAAACTACAACATGGAAGAGCTGACCACATTTGTAGAGCAGAATGTCCCAAGAATGGTTGAGGACCAACAGCAAGCCTTTACTTCTATCCTGAAGAGTGTTGATGATGATGCTGGCAAGATATTCTTCCTCGATGCTCCTGGCGGGACAGGAAAAACATTCCTCATTAATATCATCCTGGCCAAGGTTCGTCAAAATTCGGAAATTGCTCTGGCTGTGGCCTCAAGTGGAATTGCAGCTACACTTCTTGAAGGAGGAAGGACAGCACACTCAACTTTCAAACTGCCTTTGGATTTGACCAAGCAAGACACCCCAACCTGCAACATTAGCAAGAATTCAGCAAACGCCAAGATCCTTCAACAGTGCAAAATCATCATCTGGGATGAGGCTACTATGAACCACAAGCAGGCATTCGAAGCAGTGAACAGAACACTCCAAGATATTCGCAACAACAAGAAAATCATGGGTGGTGTGACAACTGTTCTGGCTGGAGACTTTCGTCAGACTCTCCCAGTCATCCAACGGGGCACAAGAGCAGATCAAGTCAAGGCCTGTATCAAGTCTTCTTATCTCCTCTGGCCACATGTGCAAAGACTTACCCTGAATACCAACATGAGAGTCCACCTTCTTGGTGACAACACTGCAGGGGCGTTCTCAAGCCAGCTTTTGAAAGTTGGCAATGGCCTATACCCTCAAGATGCATCAGAACAAATAATTCTACCATTTGGACAGTTTGTTGAAACAAAAGATGACTTGATCAAAAAAGTCTTTCCCAATATGGAGACTCAGTTCCAGAACTCATCATGGCTTGCCGAAAGAGCCATTTTGGCCCCCAAGAACAATGCTGTTCAAGAGATCAACAATTTGCTCCTCCACCAACTTCCCGGTCATGAAATAAATTATGATTCTCTTGACAAAGTGACAGATGAAGATCAGGCAGTAAACTTCCCAACTGAGTTTCTCAACAGTCTTCAGCCTCAAGGACTCCCAACACACAGGTTGATTCTCAAGGTGGGAGCACCAATCATGCTTCTAAGGAATCTTGATCCACCAAAGCTGTGTAATGGAACACGAATAACAATCCAGCAAATGATGCCGCATGTCCTAGAGGCAACCATCCTCTCAGGACAATACAGAGGAGAGAAAGTATTCATTCCAAGGATACCACTTATTCCACCTGACCTTCCATTCTCCTTCAAGAGGATTCTGTTCCCCATCAGGCTATGTTTTGCTATGTCCATCAACAGGGCGCAGGGGCAATCAATGAAGGTTGTAGGCATGAACTTCACAGAACAAGTGTTTGCCCATGGCCAGCTGTACGTGGGCTGCTCGAGGGTTGGAAAACCAAGCAATCTTTATATCTTGGCACCAAGTAAGAAAACCAGAAATGTTGTATACCCAGAGGTTTTGAGAAATTGAAAATTGACAAAACGTCATGTAGGAAATGTACTGTGATATTGCTCTAAAATATACATGTTCTTTTCATCATATATTTGTCTTATTCTTATTCAACCCGGGCGAAGCCGGGTACCTCAGCTAGTATATATATATCATACTAAATTATGCCATTTGTGTCTGTCCGGCTGTCTGATTAATTTTTGACGCCAATACAATCCGTCCTTACTTATCCAATCTCAACCAAACTTGACAGGATGACCAAGAGTTACATAATGAAGGTTATAGCACATTCATTTGCCCCCCTCTCCAAGGGGGTTTCTCCCCCCCCCCCCCTACCCCCCTTTAGCGAGTTTTCCCGCCATTGCCATCAATGGGGTTGCACGTTGAGGTGTATATAAATGTCAAATTAGCTTTATCATGGCGTATTTCCAAATAAGAAGATTTATTGTGGCGTTTTTCCAAAGACGCTTTTAATAACAAAATTAATGATAAATCGCATATTGTTAATAGCCGGCGAAGCCGGTGTTGTGAATGAACGCGTACGTATTATGTTGAAAAGCCAGATTTTGCTGGATCCCTTGAGAATTTCGAAGCTTTGACGCACCAAATCGCTCAATGGAGGCCGCCATCTTGCGGATGCGGAAGTATGCATAACAAATTGAAAAAAGTTCAATAGGAGTTTGTTTCACCCGTCTTTTTTGATTCACAATCTTATGCACCTCTAATTTGTAATTAAAATACTTTAAGACCAACCTCGGCCCGCACGGGCCTGGTTATCTTCAACGAAAATCGTCACCAAACACCGGAACCAATGAGATTCGAGCATTTGAAAAAATATTTCAAAAACCAAATCACTCAATGGAGGCCGCCATCTTCCGGATGCGGAAGTATGCATTAAAAAATTGCGAAAAAGTTCAATAGGAGTTTGTTTCACCCGTCTTTGTTTGATTCACAATCTTATACACCTCTAATTTGTAATTAAAATACTTTAAGACCAACCTCGTTCCCCACGCCCACACGGGCCCTGGTTATCTTCAACGAAAATCGTCACCAATTACCGGAACCACTGAGATTCGAGCATTTGAAAAAATATTTCAAAAAAGCTTATTACCGCGTTTCCGAGGCTGAAAACGGCGTCAAATATTCTAAAATTGATGAAGAATTATTTTTTAGAAATCTCGCGGCAGTAGGGGATAGTTTTTCATGGCCGGAAATATCCGAGGTTGAGACGGAACTCACCGAATTAATCAAGAAGGAAATTTTATAAATTTTAATCTCATCCAGAATGCAAATGGTGTCATTTTGAACTAGGTACGGTACCTACTACACTTACCTACTACCAACTACCTAACCTACTGATGCCATAGTGATGGGTAAAATAGTGGCAAGAGGCTTTGGCTTCGCCGGCTCATTGCGGCTTTGCAGTCGGGTACTAGTATTATGACAAAACAATATTAATACGAATAATGTCCCACTTACCCAAAGCGTTTATCCTGCAGTGATAACGTGTATAAATAGCTTATAGTTGTAATGGCGTTTCCGTGGAAGCAACGGCTTCTACAGGAAGTAAAAATATTATAAACCACAAACATGTATGCTTAGCTTTTTAAAGAGTCGCTTATGCTCTTTAAAACACTAAATGAAGAAATGTGGAGGAATCCTGACATCCGTGAAGTAAGGTTTACTGACAGAACTGAGCGAAGATCTACTGTACTATATATAACCCACAAATGTTGGGTTAATAACATGGCCCTTTCTGCCTCTACCGTGGCATTTTCCGTAGCGAACTTTTGAAACTCGCTCCTGCTGTTTGATACGAAACGGATAGGGAGGAAGACCGGGCTGTGTTCATTTACCAAGCAGCTAGCTTGCGCTTGCCAAGCCAGCCGTTCCTTAACGGTTTTGAATGGATGCCTGCTCAAATGCTTAAACCACTTGGCGATCTCTCCACAACAAACTTGGTAAATGAACACACCCAATGTTGTTGAGACCCGACCACAGATCGACTGTAATCTATATACCCCAAAGAGGAATGACCCTCCCTGCCACTCCCGTAATCAGCGGGTGTACTAGTATATATAATTACATACATACATACTATTATGAATTTTGGGGTAGGGGAATATATAGATTTCGGTAGATTTGAATAGGTATCATGCTTCGTCTGTCGAGTTAGAACAATCTCGATGTAATAAGTCCTGTTAGCCCGGTTTGTCGGATCAAGGTCTTTAAAACAGCTGTTCACCACCATCTCTTATCTTCCCCCATCGAAAACCTTGATCTTTTCTACCCCCGGTAATTCACCCCAGAGTCCTTGCAGTGTTCATATGTTTTAATCCTCTCCCACCTCCCCCCAAGTCCTCCCGATGTCCCTGCTCTCAAATGTTGTGTTTGTGTCCTTCCCCCTCTTCCCCCTCTCTTTTGTGTCCTTCCCCCTCTCTCCCCATCTTGTCTGCCGCTCCCCTTGTTTTTTGTGTTTTGTGTGTCGGTTTGTCTTTTTGTGTGATTAATGTTAGCTCTTTCACGAGCCTCGATCTTGTATACAAAAAAAAAAAAAAAAAAAAAAAGTATGTACCTGTGATCATACGAGGATGATCCGGTGATAGGTAGAATAGGGACTAAGATAATTCCCCTGTATGTGAAACCTCAGTGATCATACCTGTGTCCCTTATGGCAACACACCACATACATTAGCTAGATCCATTAGTGTGCCACATTAATAATTCCCCCGCCACCACAGGACTTACAGGAAGAACAGGCAGGAAGCCAGTTTGGGGCACCGCTGATACAGCTGCAGCTGCAGCCAGTTACATCACCACAAAGAAACACACATTGACCAGGCAGGCTGAGAGCCACATTCAGGGAGAACTCGTGATTGGTCATTGGAGGGGCAAGCAAAGAGCAGACCACCGATTGGCAGAGCAGGGAAGGACATGTGATTGGTTGGGGAAGGGACAAAATGCTTCCCCGTGATTGGGGGTAAGGAAGGTGAAGGAGCGACACACTGATTGGCCACCAACCGATGACACCACGGCCAATCAGTGCGGAAGGCTCGAATGAACTACCAACAAGCTACGAGCTGATTGAAGGACAAGTGCCGGTGATGTAAAAAGGCACGAAAGGCGACAAGTAAACGAGGCACTGGTTGGTAGAGGGAGAGCGCTGACGTCACACCACGAGTGACAAAAACGAATCACTCGCTGGCATTTTCTCTTCTCGCTTTGGCTTCTGCCCTTCCCAGACGTTCCTTCTGCCCTTGCCTTTCACTCCGTTTGGACCCTTCTCCCTTTTGCGAACCGCGAATTACCTGCTGGACGACGGACGTTGGAGCAACGTTGGAGCACCATCGATACTCCTCCCTGGCATCCACGTACGAGCGAGGCTTGCTGCTGGAGCAGACGAGACCAGGCCGAGCGGTTGACTCGGGGCCTAGCAGCACGCGAATGGAGGCACATCGAGGCCTATCTTCGTGCCAACCGGAGCCGTGTTGGATGACAGATGCTGCACATCCAGACAGATAAGCACAGACGCGCAAACAACAGTTCCTTTGATTCATTCTCCCATCATGTGTATTCGAAGTGTGTGTGTAAGAGCACTCAATAGGGGGTTTAGTCTTTATCGTCGCGTTCCATTGTTCTCGGGTTCCGTAATAAATATTTATTTTTGTACCATAAATTCCGTGTTCGTTCGTGAGTTAATTTCCACAGGGAGAAGACATCGTCGGGGCCGTGAAGGTAAGCCACAGCATTTTCCCACAAACCCCCCTTCTCACGTATGATCCGCCATTTATTTGATTGTCGCCTCGTTAAGCTCGATTCCATCCATGGACGTTCTCTCTTCACAGAGCCATCCACATGACAATACATGCATATACGTGTATATGAGAAGCTACACGATGTAACCCCTTTGCTGTTTAAAACTATACTGCATTCCTCTGCAGCTGCAAAAGTTTCACAAGTAGTACGTAAATGAGAATCCCAATGTTACACACCTCCTTAGGCACCCAACCGGTTTCCTCATCGCTTATTGAAGAGTAATCAGCGACAGAGTGGACAGAAACGCGCACATATACAGTCACGTGAAAAAGTAAGTACACCCCATGTAAAGTTTTGACTTTATCAACATATTTCAACATACAGCTATTTGATCTTCATTTCAACAATATTGATAGATAAAGGTGATATAATATAACAAATATCATGAAACATTTACATTTTGTAGTCCATTGTATAATTTAAATAAACATAAATGCAAATTTCGCATGTGGAAAAAGTAAGTACACCCCTACATTTATCACTACTTCAAATACCTAAAATTAGAATCAGGTGCACCAGCTCAGGTACAAAGGATTAGAACATCGTTAGAGAGGATCTTGGATGAACCTGTCTTATTAAAACCTCAGACATTTAGTTTGGTTTGCTCTTTGTTGTTGAAGTGCGCACCGTCACCATGCCTAGATCAAAAGAGCTCTCTGAGGCCTTCAGAAAGAAGGTTATAGATGCCTACGAGTCTGGGAAAGGATTTAAAAAGATCTCCAAACAATTTGAAATCAATCATTCGACTGTCCGGAAGATCATCTACAAGTGGAGAAGATTCCAAAGAACTGCCAACTTGTTCAGGCCAGGCCGCCCCAGCAAGTTCAGCCCGAGAGCAGACCGCAAGATGCTGAAAGAAGTCTCTAAGAACCCCCAGAATGTCATCACAGGACCTACAGATAGCTCTTGCTACTGTTGATGTCAAAGTGCACGAGTCTACCATTAGAAAGAGGCTGCACAAATTTGATCTACATGGGAGGTGTGCCAGGAGGAAACCTTTGCTGTCCAGAAAGAACATCAGGGCAAGACTAAAGTTTGCAAATGAACACCGAGGCAAAGACCAGCACTTCTGGAACAATCTGCTCTGGACAGATGAGTCAAAGGTAGAACTATTTGGCCACAGTACCAGAAGACATGTTTGGCGAAAACCAAAGACAGTATTTGACCACAAGAACCTGATACCAACTGTAAAGCATGGTGGTGGAAATATTATGGTTTGGGGCAGCTTTGCTGCATCAGGGCCTGGGCAGCTCACCATCATAGAATCCACTTTGAATTCTTCATTGTACCAGAGGGTGCTTGAGGATAATGTGAGGCCATCAGTCGGCAAGTTGAAGCTCAACCGAAGGTGGACCTTGCAACATGACAATGACCCTAAACATGCCAGTAAATCCACCAAGGAATGGCTGAAAAGAAAGAAATGGAGGGTTCTGGAATGGCCAAGTCAAAGCCCAGATCTAAATCCCATCGAGATGTTGTGGGGGGATTTGAAACGAGCTGGGCATGCAAGAAACCCCTCAAACATCGCACAACTGAAAGAATTCTGCATGGAGGAGTGGGCAAAAATTTCTCCCAGTCGATGTCAGAGACTGGTAGACAGTCATAAGAAACGCCTACTTGAGGTTGCTTCTGCCAAAGGGGGCAATACCACCTATTAGAGCCAAGGGTGTACTTACTTTTTCCACATGTGAAATTTGCATTTATGTTTATTTAAATTACACAATGGACTACAAAATGTAAATGTTTCATGATATTTGTTATATTATATCACCTTTATCTGTCAATATTGTTGAAATGAAGATCAAATAGCTGTATGTTGAAATATGTTGAAAAAGTCAAAACTTTACATGGGGTGTACTTACTTTTTCACGTGACTGTATGTACTACTTGTGAATGTTTTGCACCTGTAGACGAATGCGTTTAGAGTTTGATACAGCAAAGGAATTATCTTGTCTGACCTTTAATGGTTACTTCACGAGAAGAGCATGGTAATTTATTAATAATCCTAGCCATCTGGGGTAATTGATTAGGTGAGAGCTGATTGGTAATCTCCTCCAATTATCGGGTGAGAGACGTGATTGGGTCTTGTTTTTGAAATACCTCATATATATAAAGTGCCTATAGAAAGTCTACACCCCCTGTACAAAGTTCTGTAAAAAACTGTTCAAGCTCAGTGAAGTTGCGTGGCGAGCGTTGATGGACAGCAATCTTCAAGCCATATCACAGATTTTCGATTGGATTTATTTCGGGGCTCTGATTTCATAATCGTCACTGAAACACTTGTATGAAGAATGCCAAACTTTGTAACGATCGTGTCATGGGCCTTTGTAACAGTATGGGCCTCAGTTTTCAGGGAGGCCTCTAGTATGAAGTGCATTTGGAATCTATCCAAGCGACATAACCACCATGATAGATGTATTATATAATTATTAGCAGTGAACATGTTTTTGCTAAAACAATACGTAGGTTATTTTTTGGAGTGATAGAGTCAGCCGGCGGTTTCAGACTATTTTCTCTTTAAAATCTCGACAGGAACCACACCAGAAAACCCGTCATTAATGATTATAAGGTCTTTGTCCGAGTAAGTTGGGGAACCTTGTGACTGCTCTGTGAAAAAATATATTATTATTTACTTTTAATGATGTGGATAAAGCAAGTTACCGAGGCAGGCCCAACCAGGCAAAGGGGAACTTCTGAGCCGGCTTTGTGACATACTGACACTCCTTTGCAATACACAAATGGCGGTTCGAGCTCGATGTAAGCACAGCACCGGATGCGGTGTGCGATCCGTGCGGACACTCTTCCAATTAAACCATTTGCATAGTGGTCAACATGGAGAGAAGAAAATGGGGGAGAATTTAAGGGGCCCACAATGTGAGGGAGGGAAGCGGCAGAGGGGAGTGGGGATCTTGGAGCACGGGGTGATGGTCCGCGGAGGGGAGTTGTGGGTCTCTGGGAGGGGATGAATGGCGGGGGAGGGGTGGCAAGGTCTTGGTGGGGGCGGATGGGCGATTGAGGGTCTGGGGGCATGGGGTGATGTTCTGGGGAGGAGGTTGAGGGTCTGGGAGGGGATGAATGGTGGGGGAGGGGTGGGAAGGTATGGGAGGGGCGAATAGGGGTGTGGGGGCGGATTGGGGTCTGGGAGCACATTGTGACAGTCTTTTGAGGGTCTGGGAGCATAGTGTGCCGATCTGGGGAGGGGTTGGAAGATATGGGAGGGGGCGAATGGGCGTCTGGGAGCACAGTGTGACGATCTGAGGAGAGGAGTTGAGGACACGAAGAATAATTTCATTCAGGGTAAGAATAAAAAACGTCCTTTTTTTCTAGTTTTTTTTTTTTTTAACCACGGGCTTCCAGCTATCGTGAGTGTATAATATGTTATCCTTGCATCAAGTTCCTTGAATTTCACAAATAAAAATTCAGACAGTAAAGCAATATATACAAACTGCGCTGCTCACCATTATAGTTCCAAACCAGCTAGTCTTTCCTTTCCACATGATGTATTTTCAATAAAATGCTTATAACCACCGCCTTACGTCATTTGTACGAGATGGAACCGGTTTTTTTTACCATCAGCGTGCAAGCAACAACATTAAAATGCTGTGTTGCCTTTCCAATTGGCATGCAATACCACGTGTCTGTGCCTCATGCGGGTTTCATTTGAAGTCCTGCAGAGGAAACAGACACAGAGAGATGGATTGGAAAAATATGAGGTCGATTTTCCCACAGGAATCCATTTTTCAAACAGTGAATTTTGCTTTTTAAAGTCTCCACGCACAACGTGTAGTTCATCTCCTAATGGAATTCTCAATTTTGGCTTTACCGTTTATCAATAGCCTCGAGGATTTCTTGTGGAATGGGTTGTGGATGAAGATAAACAATGACGGAAAAGGGATTGCCAGGAGTTTAAAGGATTGTTGCAATATAATCACGACGTTAACTGTTCGGTTATAATGTTTTAGGATTGCAGTATGTCCCAGAGGTACACCCACTCGCCTCTAAGCCGTCGAGCCCGGGTCCGAATCCCGACTCAGCTATAAACTACCATCCTGGTGCTTCACAGGTAGGGTGAATCATCAATGTGTGTGCCGTCCCTCCGATGGACGTTAAACTGGGTGTACTGTCTACCAGCAATAGTTGGTGGACGTTTAAGATTCTATGGTGTTCCTTGCGAGGAGTAGGCAAGCCATCGCAGGAATCCTGAAAAAGCACCGACACTCTGTAACCGAGTACATGCTGCATATTGGTTCAAGTAATAGTGATTTGAACTGAAAATAATACTTTGAGCAACTTTTTAAAAAGTTTTAAAACTTTGAGCAATTTTTTTAACGTTTTAAAACTTTGAGCAGATTTTTTTTTAAAGTTTTAAAACTTTGAGCAAGTTTTTTTAAAAGTTTTAAAACTTTGAGCACACAATTTTAAAAGATTTAAAACTTTGAGCAATTAAAAAAAATTTTTTTTTTAACTTTGAGCAAATTATTTTCAAAGTTTTTAAACTTTGAGCAAACTTTTTAAAAAGTTTTTAAACTTTGAGCAGATTTTTTTAAAGTTTAAAAACTTTGAGCAAGTTTTTTAAAAAGTTTTAAAACATTTTGAGCAAATTATTTTAAGTTTTTAAACTTTGGGCAATTTTTTAAAAAAGTTTTTAAACTTTGAGCAGATTTTTAAAAAGTTTTTAAACTGAGCAAGTTTTTAAAAAGGTTTTAAAACCTTTGAGCAATTTTTTTTTAAAGTTTTTAAACTTTGAGCAAACTTAAGCTCAATGGCCGAAGTTATCAGCAGACACACTTACACCTTCCCTTTATTGTTTCACGCCCTTGCGTACCGGTACACCAAACCTACATATGGCATAGTCGGCTGCAATTACTATTGTGAATGAACTGACACCAAAGGAATGTGATGATGTAGTTGTATGTGGCATAATCCCATTAATGACTTCCGAGCACATCCTCATGTCTCTGGATTACTTGCAGGTCATATTTGAATCACCTTGGAGTCGGGTACGCTTACCAGGTAATCAAGATGAGTCTCAAGCCGTTTCTGGCCAATGGAGATTTTCAACAACGCTCAATTAATCACTGATATTGCAAAGTGCAAACAAAACTGAGCCCATCTATGTGTTGGGTACCAAATATGGCGGAATACCATTTTCTCAAAACATTCTTTCACTGCTCTCCCCACCTTCTTGCACTCCAGCAACCTCCTTTTTCTCTCTTGTCATCCTCCTTTCTCATACTCTTCTCAATTTAAATTTACAATCCAACCCTTCTCTCCAGAGCTTCCAGTTGACAGGACACGACCATTTCACCTCACTCCCCATCCATCCTTTGTCCTCATTACTCCTACCCTACGTAGCCCAACTTTCTTACTGCTGGTGTCTTCCTCTCCTCTTTCCTCGTTCCCTTGCTTGTTGCATTGACCTGGTGCCCCTCTGTATCCTCACTCTTCCATGAGCCTGTATTTTGCATATGTGCACTTTTCTTCTTC
>NC_136264.1:53290469-53420469 GCF_964187855.1 Myxine glutinosa | reverse complement strand
TAGTAGTCCAGAATCTTCCATGATGTTACCCATTGATCCAAGATAAGACTTCAGCAGGTGAAAACCACCCAACCTTGGAATGACGGGTAGATTTGCCTGCTTTATTATATTCACAGCCTTCAGCCAAATCGGAAGATCAAAGGTCACTATAGCGACCCCAGCGCGCCGTATGCACTCTTTCAGAGTGGTGAAGATGGTGTTGAGGTCATTAGGGTCTCCTTCAATAACTGGGAGGAACTCGATCTGTGTGCTCTGCTTTGCATCATTAGCATGGATTCTCTTCATCCAGCCATTCCAGTTGGAGTGTGGGAACTCAGGATCGTTGGCTTTGATCACCCACCCCGCTGCCCAGAGTGTGTCACCTGGAGTGAGGAGTGGCTGATCATGAGCCAGGGAGGAGGAAAGCTCAGCGAGGGGGAGAAACATGATCGCGTTCGTTCCTATCTGTTTCCTGTTCGTAAATGGAATAATCTTTACTTCAGTTCCTCTCAGGATCTTAGCTTTGTCGAGTGCCTTCAACTTCACCCGGGGGAAAGCTGCTGTTGTCTGTGGATCTGGCAAAGGTGGTGCCGGAGAGGTGACGTCGATCCAACCCATTGAGTGAAAGGGAGTGTTTCCGTGAATAGAGACAATGTTTAAATCTATATTGTCTCCAACAAACTGAGTGACTGCATTGTTTGTTTCCCCAACCTCCATAAAGACCACCTGATCATTACTTGACAATTCACTTTCACTGGCTGGCACTTTAGCTGTCATCACTGACTGATCCTCAAGCGCAGCATCAACCGCAACCTCATCATTGATCTGTTCATCGGTTTCCTCCACAATGGTGTCAAGAGTGCCAGAAGTATCTGGAACATCATCTCCACTCCTACTATTAAGGAAGCAGTATTTGTAGTTTTGTGTCTCCGTGTAAGACTCAGTGTATCCCAGCCGGTGGAACTTGTTGAGCATCCATTTTGACCCAAATCTATGATCAAGTTGTATGGCAAGCCCCATTTGGTGTGGCAATACTCCAGACCGAGGTCGACAGGCCTTAATAAAATTCTGCCCCCAAACGGCAACTCTTTCGTCTGTCTTGACAATCGGTCTCAAGAACATCTGAAGGCTTGCAGGAACAAGTGTCAGCTGACTATCGATGTCAGTCATACTGTGTGTGGTGGGGTATGACTTTGGACCTAAATCAATCAAGGCAATATCATTGGATATGAACTTGAGTGCCGTCTTTATGATCTGAGTCTTCTCATCTCCATGGTCAAGATTAGCATGATGGCCTCGCAGAATATTGTCGGTGCCATCTTTGAGACAGAGTACATCTGCCCTTCTTTCCTGTGTTGTGAAATACAAGGTGTCTTCGTATTTCTCTAGAAGTTTTATCTTTAGCCAATGCTTTGAATAAGAAAGGCTCTTCTCTGGTGACTGATCAAACTCCTGCAGCTTTTCATGGACTTGGTCCATGTTCATTACCCCATGCTCTAATTCTGAGTCTAACCATTCGCAGAATTCAATAAAAACTGCCTCTCGCTCCTCATCAATACTCCTCTGTCCTCTCTTCCTTTTTCCTTCCTCATCAGTCTTGGTCAAACTGTCACCTCTCGCAAACATAAGTTTGCATCGCAAATGGTACAGTGTTTCTTCTGCTACCAAGTCGTTGATCCCTTCCGGGCGTCCATTGACTTCAGTGCCCCAGTCATCCCCGCGACTCCGTGCTGTCTTCAGCAAGCTTGCCTTCAGTGTATCTGCAGTCAAATTATCTGGCACTCTGTATTTCTTTCTAGCTTGTGCTGGATTATTTTTGTAGAGCTGGGCTGGTTGGTTGCAAAGAATGCATACATCCTTATACAGGAGGTCAACTGACTGTGATCTTCTAGAACTGCAGCCAGTTGATGAACTGAACTCACAAGTAGTGCGTCTTCTCTTCAACTTTGATGACTCTTTCTCTGCCTTTGATGCTTGAGCTGACTTCTTGGTGGTTGCAACAAAGTTGTTGTACAGATCATTTTCACACTTCTGGTGGTACCTCAGTTTTCCTTCCTTTTGAGCCTCCTTTATACGTTCCACAACAGTAACATTTTCGACAGTTTCTGCTTGTTTCAATAAAGTTGAGTATCCCTTTGGAGTTGCCTGTATGAGCCTTTCAGCTGGTGTATCCGAGCGTGCACAGATGAAGCAATTGAGCACAGGTGGAGTAACGTCTTCATCCATATTGCTAGACTCCATGTCCTGCAAAGTAGAAAATGAGATATATTTAGAAATTATTTTTCCACAAAGGAGTGTCTGTGGTGAAATATAAATGTTAACAATCAACTCAGAATCATGAAAAACCCTTATTTGACCCCTCATAAGTTACTTAAGGGCCGATTAAAAAAAATAAAAATTCTCGAAAATAATTTTTCGGTACCCGAATTCAACAGCTTTTTTTCTGGGTTTCCCACCGGAGTTGACCTTCAACATTTTAACACATGTTATTACACACCTTTACAAACATATTGGTGAAGAAATTTTTTGGTAACAATTTAGTTAACAGATTTTCATATGTTTCCCTTTCTATTGGAGTATGCGAGCTATCGCCGGCACCTTGAACAAATTAAAGGTTCCTGCCCTAACCTACAGGAGGCACTGCATCAGCAGCACAGCGGTGCCCACATCATACATCTTCCATGGATCACTGCAATCAAATCTCTAAAGAAGGGATTAAGTCAGTGGAATTGTTTTTTTTTTTGTATACAAGATCGAGGCTCGTAAAAGAGATAACATTAATCACAAAAAAATACAAATGGACACATAAAACATATAATAAAGGGAGCGGGAAACAAGATGGGGAGAGAGAGGGAAGCACACAAGTCTAACAGTGAAGAACAGGGACAACGGGAGATCTGTGGGAGGGAGAGGGCTTGGGGGGAGGAGGCATGGGAAGGGGGGGGGGGAGGGGGGGAGAAGTATAAAACACAAGGACACCAAGGACTTCCAGGAAAGAAGTCGGTATTTCAAAAAAGTGGATCTGGGGTGAATTAACGGGGGTAGAAAAGATCAAGGTTTTGGATGGGGGAAGATAAGAGATGGTGGTGAACAGCTGTTTTAAAGACCTGGAAGGATGAGTGGGATTGAAGAGAGTGACGGAGTTTGTTCCAGAGGCGGGAGAAAAGAGGAATTACATGTACCCACTTTATTATTTAGGAATTACAATTACTATTACAATTTAGTACATGTATTTAGGAATTACAATTACAACACTTCTTAACCTTTTCAGTGACCGTACCCCTTGAGTTTTCATAATATTTTCCCGTACCCCCTGTCAAAAATGACTTAATACTACAATAATAGATTAATAAAGTTTCTTTATTTTCACATAAAAAACACATTTATGGAAACAATAATCACAATGCATAGTGTTTGCTGAAAAGTCACTTTGTTGAAGTAGATTACAGCAAAGTAATAACTTTTGTAGAAAAACAAACTACACAGTACACACACACACGGACACATTCCTAGTGGCTCTTTTGTTGCTGCTTTTCATCGATGATGCTGAAACGAGGTTCTTTATTTGAAATAGCCACACGCATGACGTCACTTGCATCCAAACGGTTCCTGGCCTTTGTTTTGATGTGTCGGAGTGTTGAAAAACCTGTCTCGCACAAACAGGTGGTCGCAAATGGCACGAGGATCTCCAGAGGTCTCTCTGCTAACTGTGGGAACGTTTTGAGTTGTGCACACCAGAAGATGTCTAGCTGCATTGATTCAAACTCCATTCGGATATTTTCATTGGCCTCCAGCTCAACAAGATCATCTTTCATTATATCACTATCATCCATGGAATCAGGGTTGAAAACAAATGGATCCCGTATTAGTCAGGTTCACTATGTCAATAAATTATATTTCGTTCAAAATCAAGGTAGATTAGCAAACCTATACATTTTTGGAAAGGTTATAGCATAAGGAAACTAAAAATCAATGTTTACATTTGGAGAGATACCTGTATGGCGGCCATTTTGGATTTTCAAAATGGCCACTGTAAAATACATATTTTGTTCTATTTCTGCCTCTAATTACCCTAAAAACTTTTAAAAATATACTAAACCTATATTTTCAGGGACAAGGAATCCAATGAAAGTATCAAATTAGTGCCATGGGGAATGGTAAGACACGAATCAAAGG
The DNA here is from genome assembly GCF_964187855.1 of Myxine glutinosa. Classification (NCBI taxonomy): domain Eukaryota; kingdom Metazoa; phylum Chordata; class Myxini; order Myxiniformes; family Myxinidae; genus Myxine; species Myxine glutinosa. The sequence goes on along the minus strand of NC_136264.1, from coordinate 53,416,314 downwards.
TTTTGAATTGCAAAATACTGTCTTTATATTCGCGATAAGTTGCATAATCAAATACATGTTATCATTTTGTACAGGCAGTTAATAACATCAAAATGTGTCACAATAATTCATATCACCAAACATACACAGGCAGTCAGCAAAATCATATATACACATGCAGTCGGTATAACTTCACATCTACACAGGCAGTCAATGACAAAATATACACAGGCAGTCAATGGCATCAAACATACACGATTACAGAATACGCCATTTAGAGTTCGTCATCACTGTCCTGTGTGTCGTATCCGACAATATAGTCCGCATCGTTTTCACAGTCCGTTCCACACAAGCAAAGGTCGGTCAAATTGATTGGCAAATCGAATTGGTCGAATGGTCGATCGAATCGAATTCGATGAATCGAATCGAATCGAATCGATCGAAGTGGTCGAATGGTCGATCGAAGCGATTGGTCGAATGGTCGAATTGGTCGAATGGAATTGGTCGATTGGTCGAATTGGTCGAATCGAATTGGTCGGAATTGGCAAATGTAAACATTGATTTTCAGATTTTCCATGTAATAACGTTTCCAAAAATGTATAGGTTTGCTAATCTACCATGATTTTGAACGAAAAAACATAGTGAACCTGACTATATCCATCTCTGTGCAATCGAAATCTCTCCATGGTGAAAGTATCCTTGGAAGGACTGAATCAGCACTTGCAAATGTTCTTCCACTTCAGTCACGATGGATACTTCTTTTTCCGCATTAGCAGCCTCATAGAGTTTAGGAAAGTTTGCAAAATTTCCATTCTCAATGCGCTGCGTCCAAATTGGAAGTTTTTGGATGAAGGCAGACACCTTTTACCTGGAGTGATCATGTTCATTCTTGTTCCTTGGATGCAGGTGTTCAAATCGTTGAGGTGTGTGAATATATCTGCCAGAGACAAAATGAACTCCCTATTTTCAAAATGGTCAGCAATGTCACCGTCTTGCTTTCTAAGAAACTGCTTGATTTCTTCGTGCAGTTCGAAGACACGAGTAAGCACCCGGCCACGGGAAAGCCATCTCACTTCCGTGTGGAAAAGAACATTATGTTCACCTCCAATTTCTTCACAAAAAACTTTGAAGAGACGGTGATTCAGGGCTCGTCCTCTGATAAAATTTACTGCACACACAGCAATTGACAAAACATTCTTCAGGTGTTCTGGCAGCGTCTTCGTGGCAAGTGCATGACGATGCAACACACAGTGCGTGACGCAGTGACATGGGGCATCTCCTTCTTCACAAGGGTAGCAAAGCCTGATTTGTTTCTTAGCCTGAGCTCCATCAGTGCAAAGTGACCCACACACGTTGAGAGCCATCCCATGCTTCAAGAATAAATCTTTCACGAGATTGAACACATCGATTGCTTTTGTGGTTGTTGTCAACGGTTCACAAAACAAGAATTCTTCCATCACTTCTTTCTCCTTCACGTACCGCACAAATACCAACAACTGACTCCAAAAACTGAAGTCAGTTGACTCATCTAACTGAAGACTCACTTTGACAGGACTGGCTTTGATGTCTGCAATCACCTACTGTAAGATATCTCTATTCATGTCACCAATCCTGGAATGGATAATGTCGTTTGACAAGGATACCTGTTGAAGTTTGTTTTGTGCCTCGGTCCCCAAAACCACTTTTGCCATTTCTAGTGCACAAGGTTTCACCAGTTCTTCAGCAATTGTATGAGGCTCTTTTTTTTGGCACACAAGAAAGCAACTTGATAAGATGCTTGCAACATTGCAACATTGCTTGCAAAATTGCAACATTGCTTGCAACATTGCAACATTGCTTGCAACTTGATAAGATGCTTGCAACATTGCAACATTGCTTGCAACTTGATAAGATGCTTGCAACATTGCAACATTGCTTGCAACTTGATAAGATGCTTGCAACATTGCTTGCAACATTGCAACATTGCTTGCAACTTGATAAGATGCTTGCAACATTGCTTGCAACTTGCAACAATGGCTTCTCAATGGGCACGAATCCTTGCATTGGCAGGGTACCGCCACGATCAAATTGTTCCCTCTTGATCTTCAAGCTGTTGAAGTCATGCCCTCCATGCACCTCCATTTGTACCTCCATGCCGAATGTTGAAATGCTCGTTAAGTCTTGAAGGTTTGAGATTTGCATTTGTAAAATACCGTGTTGCACAGTATGCACTGTTCCATCACAGTATGCACAGTATGTTGGTAAGTTCCATCTTTTTTCCGTCAGACAGGTGAAACCGTAACGAACGTAGTTATCATTCCACTTGCGTTTCTTGGACATGGTAAGTCAGATTTGATTCTATATAAAAAGACATTAAAAAAGCATTAAATTAAAATTAGATACACTTATGGTTATTACTTCAGAAAATAATACATGTTGTCATTTTTTTATTGTAAGTGCTCATTCACATCTTTTTATGATATTGTTGTGGATATGAGGACTGTATATTTTTTGATTGTGTGCTGTACTATTGTGATTATTGTTTATTCTGTGCCTCCTGCCTCCGGAGCTGTGTAAAGACCAAAAGGGCGTCCCATAGTCCACAAGCATACACGTCAGCCAAGTAATAGAATATACCTGTTGATAGTTATCTCTTATTCTGTGTTTTAGGGTAAGGCTGTGTCTCCCATTAATTGAAGTACTCCATTGCACCAGTGAAAGAGATAGATTCCCTTCCATTCCCATCACCAATTACCTCCGATCCAATTGCCGCCATTGGCCACGAGGCAGGGTTGGGGAAGAAAGGCATGTCTCCACCTCGTCATAGAGGGGGAGGAGTGAACCAGCCCCGCTCGACCAACCATGAGCCAGGGGTTTGGCTACAGAGGGCGGAGGAAGCGCGGTCGGGGAGGTTCGCAAAGGTTGAGGGGCGGGGGCCTATATAACCCAAGGCAGGGGTGTGGCCAAAGGAGATGAGTTTTTACCGGCAGACACAAGGGAGCCCAAGCCGTGGAGAGGAGTCAGAGAGATTCGCTTTTACAAGAGACTGGAAGAGTTGAGCTTTTACCAGAGACAAGACGGTTGAGCTTTTACAGAGAAGAGAGAACCCGTCACACCAAGGCTCCACCAAGCTCCGTGTTGGCTCCACCAAGCGTTCCCCTCCACCAAGCTCCGTGTTGGCTCCACCAAGCTCCGTGTTGGCTCCACCAAGCGTTCACCTCCAGCCATCCACCTTCTGCCATTCCTGGCATTCCCCGCGTGAGTCAGTGTTCTGTTTGTTCTGTCCTGGGTTAATTAAGACTGTTAGATAAGCTAGTATTTTCCCTGTGTCACCTGCGTCTTATGTGCTTGTAAATAAACGTGACTGCTTTCTTTTTGCTTATGTGTGTAAATAGTAAATAAATTTAGTAGTATTTCCAACCTTTTTGTCTTCGTTTTCCTCTTTGCATTCGTCGTTTTTGTCTTTTCCCCTCATTGGGCAGCTACGGTGCGATACGGCCAAAGTTCGGGTGGAATCGGGTAAGTTTTGTTAGGTCGCGGTCTTACACCACCGCTCGGTCTATAACATCTGTCCGCGATCGGTAACAATTGGTGTCTGGGAGTGGAATTCGGGGCCCGAACCAAATTTTTAAAACATCAAAAAAAAAAATTTTGGTCAAAATTACGAGCTGCCGAAATTTGTTTTTTTTTAAGCAAAACCCGAATTTTGAAATCGCGCCATGGCTGTTCAAGGCGACGGGATGCCGGTGGGAGAGATAGACGGGGTAGAATCGACCCAAGACCCCAGGGAAGATGTGGGAAAAATGGTGGAGGGGAGCAATGAGGAGGCGGTTGAGGGAGTACCAGGTGCACAAAATGGCGGCCTCGCGCACGTGGTTGAGGGGGCAGCTGCGGCCGCACCCTTTGTACTACCAACGGTGGTCCAAATGCAAGCCTTCATGGCGCAATTCGCCGAGATGCTGAGAATAAACGGAGAGAGTTGGAGTAAGTGGTGAGGCACGTGGTTGGGTGTGCAAATGAGAGCACACCTGTGATTGTCACAGAGGAGGTGACCGAGGAGGGGGCGCGAAGAGGTGTGTTGGTGAGGTGTGCGACCAACGAATGTGTGCCAAAGTGTTCGGTGGTCAGGTGTGTGACCAAGGCTGTGAGTGGAATGGGGGTACCGAGGTGTGTAAGGAGAGGTACGAGGAGCATGGAGACGGCTGGATGTGTGAGCAAGGAACGGGCTGCGGGGTGTAAGCATGCAAGTAAAGCATCGATGGTAACCAGGTTAGTGGTTAGAGCGACGGATAGCCGATGCGAGCACTCGGTGCGAGGGGTGCTTGGTTGGGTGCGAGGCCCGGCGCGGATCGATGCTGCGTCGCTTCTCTTTGAAGCGTCGTTGCCGATTCGGGCTTGGCCCCGCCCCGCACGGTCGAGTCCGGGCTTTGCCGGGCGAGGCGACCGGTCCGGTTCAAGGGCGAGTGGGAGGAGGCGGAACGGTGCCCCCTCGTGGGGACGGGGTTCCGACCGGGGGAGATTGAGCCATCGGGCCCGGGACCGCAAGGTGCCGCGCCGAGATGGTGCGTGGAGCCTCGGTCCAACCAAACCACCTCCCTTGAACCGAAAGCCGGACGGATTCAACCTGCAGGCAACCAAACCACCCGAATTCATTGCTCGGCTTTACGAAGCCGAGTTTAATGATGTCATGACGCACCGAGGCTAGGATATAGCGGACTGTGATGATGGTGATCGTGATAGTGATAGTGATTTAAAACGAAATTTAGAAAAGTGAGTAGAATTGGCAGTAAATGGAAATTTTTGAATTGGTTGGAATCTGGACGAACAAAATTGATAGTGAGAGACCCCCGATGTGGAGGGATGGCAAATCCACCATCCCTCACAGGTGGGGGCAAATGCGCAATAGTTTATGGGGTGGCTATGACAACCGAGCCAGGGAGGGCTTGGATAATTGTAGGGATCTAGCGAAGATGACATTAGGTAACGTTAAGTTTAGTTAGTGACTGATACCTGTAGTGGGGACGCAGGTAGATTAGTGTGGATTATAATGACGTGGGAGCGCAATAGTTTAAAGGGACGACTGGGAAGCGCAAGTTTCAGAGGGGAGTAGTTAGCTGAGATGATGCCGTGTGTGTGAGGATTGAACAGGTGAGAATGGAACAGGTGTGATTGCACAGGTGTGCAACTGAACAGGTGTGTGGAGCAGTGTATGAGGGAGTAGTGGTGATTGCGTGTTGTGTTGACCAAATGGTCCAGGAAGAAAGGAGGGTGCAGGTGGCACCAGGTGTGAGGGCACAGGTGTGCAACAACAGGTGTATGTGGCTATGTGGAATAAATGGTAGTGTGGAATATCTGGAGTATTGGAATGGATGGTCGTGGAGTGAGAATGGTGGAAATTGTGGAGTGGAGTGGATGGTGCGAAGGTGTGAATGGGGGAAGAGTGGACCCCCATCACGGATACCCGGGGCGGGTAGTGTAAGTGTTAGGTAGAGGGTACAGGTAAATTGTGGTTGGATATTGGCATCTGTGGTGCGGGTGGCAGAATGGTATGTGGATGGGTGCATTAGTGTTGTGGAAATGGCTGGGCGTGTAGCCTGTTAGTGTGTGTAGTTGGTTTGGGCACTCCACCACTGTGAGGATGTCGGCCAGGTGAGGCCGCAGGTGGGCTCTGGGAGCCGTTAGTGTCAGTGGGTGCCTGAGGATCCCGGGTATGGATCGGGTAGCCCAGTGCCAGAGAGGGCACCGAGTGGGGAGAGTGCCAGAGGGCCTTCCCCAGGTAGTTAGGTTAGGGTAAGGAGCAGGTAAGCTCGGAGGCAACTGCAGTGGTGGAGGTGTGCAGGTGGGTAGACCCGCTGGGAGAGGTACACGCCACAGCCCGGAAATTGTGCGAGGGCACCGGGAGATGAATCGGGGGAGTGAGACCCCAAATTGAAAAGCACCACAGTTTGGCCAATGGGAATTGGTTATTAGAACCCATAGTGTAAGTTGGCCAATGGATTGGCAGGGAAAGACCCCGGGTAGTGTAAAGTGTGTTAAAGTCATTTAGAGGATAGTTAGGATGAAGGATCTCCTCGCACCATCTGCATCCACTCACCTGAGGTGACAGGAACTCCACACCATGCCATGTTTAATTATTTTTACTGTGCAAATGTTTGGAATGTGAGACGCATCATGACGTGGGTGTGACATTGTGCGTAATTCCATCTCTTCCTCCTTATGAGGATTGATGATGAATTGATGATGGCAAATTTTTGAAGTAGAGGGATTGTGGTGACGAATTTGGTATAGGGGAAATATGGGGAAGACGTGACAGTAGTGACGAATTTGTAAATGTGTAGATTTTTGTACATATGGGGTAAGGGCAAGGGTAGGTGACAGGGGGGGTGACGTACGGTAGGGACGAGCTTTCTCACTTCGCCCTCCGTACGCATTTCGCCTTGCATTGCCTTATTGATATGTACCTTTGTGACCTTACCCCTCGCTCAATTGTCTTTCCCCTTTTGTCTCCCACATGACCTGTGCGCCGTTGGGCGCCGAGGGGAGCGTGCGTGGGTCGGCCATTGTGCGCCCGAAATTCCCAGAACCAGCTGTCTGCATCGATGCACCACATTATGGACCACATGTCTGTGGCCGAGCACCACTTATGGACCCCATGGGTTGGGGCATGGCCCCTCTGCTGGAACCGGCCATGAGGGCCCGAAATCTTGCTGGCGGACCTTGGCCACAGGGCACCGATGCCCCACAGGTGAACCACACGTAGTCGGCCCTGTGGGCCATAAATAAAGCAAATAAATAGGACACATTGGGCACACTTTATTGAAAATAGGCCGCCAGTAAGCAAAGCAAAGGAATGACAACAACTGGAAGAAATAATAATAACCAGCAGAGGGAGCCGAAGAGCAAGAGATCACCTGCAGGGTTAGGGGTTGTTTGGTTAGGGGTTGAGGGCGGAGGAAGAGCGGTCGGGGAGGTTCGCAAAGGTTGAGGGGCGGGGGCCTATATAACCCAAGGCAGGGGTGTGGCCAAAGGAGATGAGTTTTTACCGGCAGACACAAGGGAGCCCAAGCCGTGGAGAGGAGTCAGAGAGATTCGCTTTTACAAGAGACTGGAAGAGTTGAGCTTTTACCAGAGACAAGACGGTTGAGCTTTTACAGAGAAGAGAGAACCCGTCACACCAAGGCTCCACCAAGCTCCGTGTTGGCTCCACCGAGCGTCCCCTCCACCAAGCTCCGTGTTGGCTCCACCAAGCTCCGTGTTGGCTCCACCAAGCGTTCACCTCCAGCCATCCACCTTCTGCCATTCCTGGCATTCCCCGCGTGAGTCAGTGTTCTGTTTGTTCTGTCCTGGGTTAATTAAGACTGTTAGATAAGCTAGTATTTTCCCTGTGTCACCTGCGTCTTATGTGCTTGTAAATAAACGTGACTGCTTTATTTTTGCTTATGTGTGTAAATAGTAAATAAATTTAGTAGTATTTCCAACCTTTTTGTCTTCGTTTTCCTCTTTGCATTCGTCGTTTTTGTCTTTTCCCCTCATTGGGCAGCTACGGTGCGATACGGCCAAAGTTCGGGTGGAATCGGGTAAGTTTTGTTAGGTCGCGGTCTTACACCACCGCTCGGTCTATAACATCTGTCCGCGATCGGTAACAATATAATATTTTTATTCAATTCTAAGCAAATATGTTTAAAAGATAAATACCAACATTATTTAAGCTCTTACATGAGCCTCTACAGATAAATCATACTGGGTGCTTGGGTGGATGTAATTTAGTGCCTTCAGAAAATATTCACACCCTTTGAATTTTTTCAAATGTTGTTGTGTTACAACCTGAATTTAAAATGGATTGAATTGAGATTTTTTTGTTTTGTTACTGATCTACACATAAGACTCCATAATGTCAGAGTAGAATTTTGTTTTTTAGAATTTTTTTACAAAATAATAAAAATGAAATACAGAAATGTCTAATTTACATAAGTATTCCATACCCTCAGTCAATACTTCATAGAAGTGCCTTTGGCAGTGATTACAGCTTGTGGTATGTCTGTATCAGCTTTGCACATCTGGATTTGAGGAGTTCTCCCATTCTTCCTTGCAGATTTGCTCAAGCTCTGTCAAGTTGGATGGGGAGCGTCGGTGAACAGCATCGGTCGGTTCAATTCTCTCCACAGATTCTCAATGGAATTAAAGTCTGGGCTTTGGCTGGGCCACTCAAGGACTTTCATGTTCTTGTTCTGAAGCCATTCCAGTGTTGTTTTGGCATTGGGTCATTGTCCTGTTGGAAAGTACATTTTCGCCTCAGTCAAATATCTTTTGCACTGTGAAGCAGGTTCTCCTCAAGTATTTGTCTGTATCTGGCTCCATTCATTGTTCCCTCTCTCCTCCCATGTCTCCCAATCCCTGCCACTGAAAAGCATCCCCATATCATGATGCTGCCACCACCATGCTTCATGGTAGGGATGGTGTTAGATAGGCGATAAGCTGTGCCCGGTTTCCGCCAGACGTAGCACTTTGCATTCAGGCCAAAGAGTTCAATTTTCATCTCATCAGACCACAGATTATTTTGCCTCATGCTCTTAGAGTATTTCACGTGCCTTTTTTTCAAACTACAGGCGTGCTGTCATGTGCCTTTTTTCAGGAGTGGCTACCATCTGGCCACTTTCCTATAAAGCCTAGATTTGTAAAGTGCTGGAGAGAGACTGTTCTTCTGGCATGTTTTCCCATCTCAGCCAAGAAACTCTGTAGTTCCGTCAAAGTCGTCATTTGGTTCTTGGTCACCGACCTGACCAAAGCCCTTCTTGCCCGGTTGCTCAGTTTGATTGGACGGCTAGCTATATGAAGAGTCTGGGTAGTTCCATATTCTTTCCATTTCCTAATGATGGAGCTCACTGTGCTCTTGGGAACTTTCAACACCATAGAAATTGTTTTATACCCTTCCCCAGATCTATGCTTCCTCATAATTATATCTTGGAGTTATACGGGCAGTTCCTTGTACATTTCTTTCTAAATCTGTATTTCTAATTCTGTATTTCTAAATCTGTATTTCTTTCTAAATCTGTATTTTATGGTAGAGTTTCTGTTCTGGCATGCATTGTCAACTATGTGACCTCATATGGAATGGTGTGTTTCTTTCTAAATCATGTCCAATCAATTGAATTGGCCACATGTGGACTCCACTCAAGTTGTAGAGCCATCTCGATGATGCTCAAATAAAATTGGATGCACCTGAGCTCAATTTGGAGTGTCATAGCAAAGGGGTTGACTACTTATTGACTCAAGACATTTCAGCTTTTCATTTTTAATTGATTTGGAAAAATTTGTAAAAATGATTTTAAAAAATTCCACTCTGTCATTATGGGGTATTATATGTAGATTAGTGATTTTAAAAATCTCACTTTAATTCATCTTAAATTCAGGCTGTAACACAAGAACATGTGGAAAAGTCAAAAGGTGTGAATACTTTCTGAAGTCACTGTATAAAGTTTATTTAAGGTGATTTAACTCTTTTCCAACTTCTGTATATACAGACTTGGCATTTAATATGGAATATTTTTTTTGTGGGGGTGAACTTACTTTTCAAGATGACTTAGAACCAAAAGTTCATTAGAATTATGTTGAAATTATTCTAGATTTTGTTAATGTGAGCTTTAAAAGAAACAAAAACCACATTTGACATTTTGAAGTAAATAAATTGATCCTTGAAAGTGATGCAAACTGATATCAAACTCAATTCACGGACAGTACTGTGTTAAACCTCTGTACGTTTTCCAGAAGTATCTCTTTATTTTGCACATTAGCCAAAAAAAATTTCAACAAAAACAAAAGTTAAATTATAACTGGGATTACGGACAGTAAAATTACAGTTCAGTACTTCGTGTAACACCCACGAGCATTCAGGAGAGCACGTACACGTCGAGGCATGCTGTTCACGAGATTTGCCAAGGTTTGGACAGGAATCGCTTGCCATGCAGTGAAAATAGCCTGCTGCAATTCACGCACAGAGGTCGGCTGCTGGTCCAAGTTGTCGATTTGACGCGTTAATTCTGCCCACAAGTTCTCTATCGGATTCATATCCGGGGACATGGCAGGCCACTCCATATGCTCGACACCACGGTCAGCAAGAAAATGTTGGATCATGCGAGCACGATGAGGCCGTGCATTGTCATCTTGGAAAACAAAGTTTCCTCGAAAGGCTGCACGAGCAAATGGAAGCAATGTTTCTTCCAGAATGGCCCTGTACTTGAACTGGTTCAGCTTTCCATTCAGAACAACCAGGTCAGTTTTGCCCCCTGCATGAAAAGCAGCCCAAACGGTCACCCCACCACCTCCAGCTTGGAATCTTGGCACAATACAATCTTCGTTGTAGGCTTCATGCACTTGTCTGCGCACTCGGTTGTGGCCATCTTGACGATAGACCAGAAATCTAGACTCGTCACTGAAGGTCACGTGATTCCAGTGTCCTGGCTGCCATTGACGGTGCTCTCTGTCCCACTGCAATCGACGCTGGCAGTGTTGTCTGGTCAGGCGTGGCTTTCTCAGGGGACGCCTGGCACGATAGCCTGCTTGAACCAGTCGTTGGTTGACTAGCCTTCTGGATACAGGCACATTTGTCAGTTGCTGCCACTCAGCCCTTCGCCGATTAGCTGACTTGGTACGGCCATTGCAGACTAACCGGTGCAGCTGGCGATCATCTCTCCTTGTGGTTCTGCGTGGACGTCCTGGCCTCGGTATTGGAGTAGGGACACCCTCTGAGCATTTCGTTTCAGGATCTTTGACACCTGACCTTGAGTGATGCCATACTGCCGAGCAATAGCACGCTTTTTCATGCCAGAATTTCCTAAAGCCACCACTCCATGACAAACAGCATTGTCGAGTTGACGGACCATCTCCAGAGGAAGCAGCAATAACTTTTGTAGATGTGCAGCAGTTGTTTTCCACGAATACAGAACGCAACAACCCTTATATACCCGATTGTGAAGCCAATCGTCAAATGTACCTGTCCTTACATTTTGTCACGCCACCTGTGATATTATCCTGTTATTGACTTCTTGCTGCGAAAGACAATCAGTGACATGGTTCTTTTAACAAAGAAATCACCGAAGCGTAAAAGAAACTCACCAGATTGATATACTGAGTTCAGAAAGTAAACCCAAGTCAAGGAAAAAAAAGATTCCATATTAAATGCCAAGTCTGTGTATATGTATATATATATATATATATATATATATTGTTACGGATCTCAACGTCGGCCCCTTTTCCCCTTACCAAGGGGGGGATTAATCCCCTTGTCCGCGACTGACCAACGTGAGTCCTGGGGGTCCCAACGCTCCTTCCGGTCAGGAGCAGCCAGGATATTTGGTCTACAAAAAGTCCCAAGGACCTGAGTGCCACTCCTGACCACGAAGCAGGGGAGGGACTCCCGCTCGAACCACGGTTTTAGATGGTCTAGTTGCCGAGCGGTTTTTAGCAACCCGAAGTTCGAGTCATTAGCATTCACTAACCCGATTCCGAAACGTTGGCCAAAATCGCGCCACAGGTACTCAATCGAGAAATCACTAAAACGAAATGGATGTGAAGGAAAGAAGCCACGGTAGGAAGAACAGGGATTTATTACTAATATTTACAAGACCAAAGAAACCAAGGAAGAAGGAAAAATACGAAAATAATGACAGAAGCAGAGGAAGACACAGTGCAATACTAGCTTATCTATTCAGGCTTCCTTATTCCCAGGGACAACACAAAGGACAGACGACAGTCAGACTTACACGTGGAATGAAGCAGAAATGAATGGCAGGAGGTGGATGGCTGGACGGACGAGAAGGTGGGATCACAGGGCGGGAAGGATACGGGTCCGGTTGGTGTGGCGGAGCGGCTCGAGGTGAGCAGCCGCCGACCCTCCTCAATCGTGTTCGCACGGCGTCGTTGCTTCACGGCCGCGGTCGAAACTGCCGTCAAAGCTCAAAGCTGCGGTGGTCAAAGCTGCGGTGGATTCAAAGCTGCGGTGGATTCAAAGCTACGGTGGACTCAAAGCTCATCGGAGGTCTCTTGCTTATCTCAGGTCCCTCACTCATCTGACTCATCTGCCGCATCTCACTCCGCAGTCCTTCCCCACCCCGTTTTATGAGGCGCGTGGCGATCAAGCCACCGGCCTGTTGGAAACGCCCATCGGTGAGCTCGCCTCAGCCTTGATTGGTCGCGAGGGCTCACCGATCCCGCCCCTTGAGGAGGCGTTGGCAAAGCCACGCCTTGTTCCTGGCGCTTGGCTGACTCCTCCCACCTTCTGCTCCGAGATGACCCCGTGTTCAATGGAGTCTTGGGGTGAAGAAAACCGCCCAAAGCAGTAGTGGCGAACGCCGCCGTACTGGCGCTTTTTAGGAGGCCATGGGGGTGTCGGAGGGATCCTATCTTATTTCAATTCGGTGCAATGCAGTGTCAATTAATGGGAGACAGAGCCTTAAGCTAATACACATAATAAGGAAATAACTATTTAGAAGGGTATATGATTTTCTACGTGCATGCGATGGATTAACTAAGGGGACGACCTTTGACCTTACACAAATTGATGGAGGTATTCACAAGAATTATGATTTACAATTGACAGAGGGTGATATTTACAACAATGAATTACACACAGTGCACGGATTCTCAAATCCACAACAATATATATAATTACACAATACTTCGAAAAACTTTGTACATAATAAAGTGAAAAGTGAATACGTGGATGAGTAAATACAATGTTTGTCATTCTTCTTTTCGATTTACTAATCGATCATTGCTGTGTTCTTTAAAGTTAAATGGAATGTTGCTGAAGAAATGGGAGTGTGGAAGAAGAAGAATGGGGGAAATGACCGGCTATTATGCTGTGGGTGGAAGTGCGAAGTTTTATTTTATTTATTTACTTTTCGAGAAATTGTAAGAAACAAAATACAACAGAATACCGAGTTAGTTCTTTATTGATGAGTAATGAAAAGGAGGTTCCAAGTAATGCAACTTCAAACACAGTGATTGTGGTGACACAATCTATATATATATAAAACACAGTTTGTGTGTGTGTGTGTGTGTGTGTGTGTGTGTGTGTGTGTGTGTGTGTGTGTGTAATGTTACCGATAGACTCCTAAACGAGTGGCTCACGTGCTTGATATTTGGCATAGACATGGCCATTGAGCCTGGGAAGAACATGGCCGACCTAAAAAAAAATATTTCATAATATTTTTTTTACCATATTTTTACCTCAGCGCATTTCAGCGAGGAATATTATGCACGGAATCTGAGGCGGTGGCAGAGCAGCGCGCTGATTCGCTCAGAGCGATTACGTGATGTTCTTTGCCGCCATAAACTCACAGTTACGCGTTCGCAAGTAATTCAGAGCGAAAAGCGATTGCCTTTTTTCACATTTCAGCGAGCAACATTGCCATTCACACCACATAGGTTTTTTTTTCTTTCATCTTTAGATCCATATTTTTTTTCAGCGTGGAATATTATACACGGAATCTGAGGCGGTGGCAGAGCAGCGCGCTGATTCGCTCAGAGCGATCACGTGATGTTCCTTGCCGCCATAAACTCACAGCAAGTAGCATAGATTTTAGCATGATTAGCATTTAGCATGATTTAGCATAGATAGTAGCATGTTTCACATTTTTTTTTTTTTCAGCGAGGAATATTATACACGGAATCTGAGGCGGTGGCAGAGCAGCGCGCTGATTCGCTCAGAGTGATCATGTGATGTTCCATTCCCGCCGCCAGACCATTGAACATAAAACACAGTTTGTGTGTGTGTAATGTTACCGATAGACTCCTAAACGGAGAGGCTCACGTACTTGATATTTGGCACAGACATGGCCATTGAGCCTGGGAAGGACATGGCCTACCTAAAAATATTTGACGAGATCCATATTTTTTATTCATATTTACCTCAGCGCATTTCAGCGAGGAACATTATACACGAATCTGACCTGGTGGCAGAGCAGCGCGCTGATTCGCTCAGAGCGATCACGTGATGTTCCATCCCCGCCGCCAGACCATTGAACATAAAACACAGTTTGTGTGTGTGTAATGTTGTAATGTGTGTAATGTACGGGTCTCCCTTCCCCCGCCCGGCAACGCCGGTATTGGAGGGCGTCACAGGATCGGTGAGTCTCCAAAATCCGCTTTGTGCTGTTGCGAAGATGCAGGACGATGTCGCAATTGTTGTGCTGCTCTCCGACCATGAGAACTGCAACGTCATTGTTGACTGGCCCTCCCCTTTCCTCCCCCTTCCCCCTCCCCCCCTCCCCTCCCCCTCCCCTCCCCCTCCCTTCCCCCTCCACCCTACCCCCTCCCATTCTCCCCTCACCCTCCCCATCCCCCTCCCTTCCCCCCCCCCACCCTCCCCCTCCCCCCCTCCCACCCCTCCCCCTCCCCCCTCCCACTCCTCTCCCCCTCCAATCCCTCCCCCTCCCCCTCCACCCCTCTCCTCCCCTCCCCCCTTCTTCTCCCCTCCCCCCTCCCCCTTCCCCCTCCCACCTTCCCCCCTCCAACCTTCCCCCTCCCCCTCCCAACCCTCTCCCCCTCCCATCCCTCCCTCTCCCCCTCCCCCTCCTTCTCCCCCCTCTCCTCACCTCCCCCCTCCCCCTCCCCCCTCTCCTCCCCTCCCCCCCTCTCCTCCCCTCCCCCCCATTCCCCTCCCCTTCCCCGTCCCCTCCCTGCCCTCGCCCGGGTACTTCTGCTAGTATTAAATACTAGCAGAAGTACCCGGCATTGCCGGGCGGGGGAGGGGAGGAGGAAGGGGAGGGGAACGGGGGGAGGGGAGGAGAGGGGGGAGGGGAGAAGAGGGTGGGAGGGGAGAAGAGGGGGGGAGGGGAGAAGAGGGGGGAGGGGGAGGGGGAGGGGGAGGAGGGAGGGGAGGAGAGGGGGAGGGGGAGGGATGGGAGGAGGAGAGGGGTGGGAGGGGGAGGGGAGGGTGGGGGGGGAGGGGGAGGGGGGAAAAGGGAGGGGGAGGGGGAAAAGGGAGGGGAGGGGGAAAGGGAGGGGAGGGGAGAAGGGGAGGGGGTAGGGTGGAGGGGGAAGGGAGGGGGAGGGGAGGGGGAAGGGGAGGGCCAGTCAACAATGACGTTGCAGTTCTCATGGTCGGAGAGCAGCACAACAATCGCGACATCGTCCTGCATCTTCGCAACAGCACGAAGCGGATTTTGGAGACTCACCGATCCTGTGACGCCCTCCAGTACCGGCGTTGCCGGGCGGGGGAAGGGAGACCCGTAAATTCCCAACCCGTACATTCGCCCTCTCGAC
Organism: Myxine glutinosa; assembly: GCF_964187855.1. Classification (NCBI taxonomy): domain Eukaryota; kingdom Metazoa; phylum Chordata; class Myxini; order Myxiniformes; family Myxinidae; genus Myxine; species Myxine glutinosa. The sequence goes on along the minus strand of NC_136264.1, from coordinate 53,401,092 downwards.
TCAAGCTCACTCGGACAAAAGCCTCGCACAAATTACACCGTGAAGGCCCAATGGCCATGTCTATGCCACAAATCAAGTACGTGAGCGAGTCGGGCGCACTGAATTGAAAATATATAGAACGCTCATACTCCGTGAAAAGTGAAGCCGCCGTGTCGCCATCTTGGTTAGCACGACTCGACCAACTCGCTTCGCGGATCTCGTTTGTTTTGAACGTGTGAATTACGTGCGAACGCGTAACTGTGAGTTTATGGCGGCAAGGAACATCACGTGATCGCTCTGAGCGAATCAGCGCGCTGCTCTGCCACCTGCTCAGATTCCGTGTATAATATTCCTCGCTGAAATGCGCTGAGGTAAATATGAATAAAAAATATGGATCTTGTAAAGATGAAAGAAAAAAAAAACCTATGTGGTGTGAATGGCAATTTTCCTCACTGAAATGTGAAAAAACGCAATCGCTTTTCGCTCTGAAATACGTGCGAACGTGTAACTGAGTTTATGGCGGCAAGGAACATCACGTAATCGCTCTGAGCGAATCAGCGCGCTGCTCTGCCACCGCCTCAGATTCCGTGCATAATATTCCTCGCTGAAATGCGCTGAGGTAAAAATATGGTAAAAAAATATTATGAAATTTTTTTTTTTAGGTCGGCCATGTTCTTCCCAGGCTCAATGGCCATGTCTATGCCAAATATCAAGCACGTGAGCCTCTCCGTTTAGGAGTCTATCGGTAACATTACACATACACACACACACACAAACTGTGTTTTATATATATAGATGTCATGATCCATGCAAGAATTCCCTTTCTCTTTTATGAATAGAAAGAGGAAAGGGGAGATAGTGGAGAGAGGGAGGAGGAGGAGGGGGTGGGGGGAGGGAGGGAGAGAGAGAGAGCATTATAATTACCGTCTTGAATGTATCTGGTCTGGCGCGATGCGGAGTGGGTGGGGAAATTGATGGGGGTGGGGGGGGGGGTAGGCGGGAGGACATGAGTGTGGGGGAGATAACAGTGGGGAGGGGTGGGGGGACAAGCATTTAAATTCCCATTTTGAATGTATCTAGTCTGTCACGAAGTGGTGAGAGAGAGGGGGGGGGAGGAGGAAGGGAGGAAAATGGGGGGAGAGGGGAATATTTCAATAGCCATTTCGACTGGTTTATTGTGATGTGAGGGGGGAGTAAAGGGAGGTAGGGAAGTGGAGAGGGGGGAGAGCATTTAAATAGCCATTTTGAATATATCTGGATGGGCATGAAGAGGAGAGAGGGGGAAGATGAGTGAGGCGGAAAAGGAGAGAGGGGAAGAGGAGAGAGAGAGGGGGAAAGAGAGAGGGGGAAAAGAGGGAGAAGGGGAAAGAGGAGAGAGAGGTGGCGAATATTTCAATAGATGTTCTGACTGATCTGGCACGATGCACGAGGGGGAGGGAGAGGGGGCGGGGGGGGGGGAGAGGGCAATTGGAGAAAGAGAGGGCAGAGAGGTAAGATGGAGGGCATTTCAATCGATGTTTCGAATGTATCTAGTCGGAGTGATGCGGGGAGGGAGTTTACGGGGGTTTACAATTTACAATTTACACCAATTGTTACGGATCTCGGAGTACGGCACTCCCGTTAGCAAGGGGGGGTTAATCCCCTTGTCTTGTTAAGCTGGCCATCTCCGGTCCTGGAATTACACATGTTTCACATTACAAACCATGTTTCACATGTGCATCAACATGTATTTTACATATTAGGTGAAGTAAATAAATTATGTAGATTACATCATTTCTGGATCTGATGAATTGGCAGTTCCCATTTTTGAAAACTCCATGTGCAGCATCCAACTCAAGATGTCCAAATAATATGCAGGTCTCTGCTCGTGGGCTTCTCATAGGTGCCCCACTAGTAGGTTATAAGTGCTGTCTGTCTGTTTGTCTGTCCCACACTGAATAAGGGAAATGCTCCTTGGGGAGAAAATATTATTCAGTAAGAGTTGCTTCAAATTAGTCCATACTTCCAGGGAAATGATAGTTTTTTCAATCAGCCAAAAATTTGAACCCGGGCAGTGTACAGGTACCAGAAAACTGCCTCAATAACTCCCAAAAATGTTTTCTTTTCTTTCCTGTTAAAAATATATTGTTACAGTCCCACTGTAACACTCCTGACACCAATTGTTACCGTCCGCGGATTAGATGTTATTGTTACAGACGCAGTTTAGATGTTACGATGGGCCGAGCGGATGGTCCGACCGCGACCGTTACAGGATCCCCGATTAGAACCCGATTCCACCCGACGTTGACCAGATCGCACCGCAGATATTCAATCGGGAAACCTCTAAAGCGACCGAAAGAGAAGGAAAAGAGAAGAAGACAGAGTACGGAGGAAGAACAGATTTATTATACACACACAAGCAAAAAGAAAGAGCGACCAAAATTATTTACAGCAATGGATGGAAGAAGCAGTCACACAGTGCATCGTTAGCTTAAACTATTCATTTTACTTAACCCCAAGACAACGAGTAGGACAGACGACGTTCACACTTACACGGGGGATATTGCAGGCAGGTAGGGCTTGAGGTGGATTGCTGGAGAGGGAGGCAGGGTCGGAGGCAGCAGCCCTCAATTCCTCGCGGTTTTTGGCGGGAAAACCCTCCGTCGCGTATCCGCTGCCGATGCTCTAGACGTCACACGCTGGCTCGGGCACACCTGCTCCTCTCCTTCTGGTGGAGCCGTCTCCCGCCTTTCAGCGCGTCTCTCCTTAGCTGGTTTCCTCTCCTCTTTGGCTTGGAGCGTCTCGCATCTCACCGCTCACCGCTCCTTTCGTACGTCACCTCTTCGCTCATCTCCCATCTCATCTCCCAGGTCATCTCGTGAAGCAGTCCCTTACAGTCCTTTTATTACTCCGGGCGGAATCAAGCCGCCGGCTGCGAGGGCACGCCTACCGGGTCGCTAACCGCGGTGCTGGTTGGCCAAGTGGGGTTGGCTCACTCCTCCCCTCTATGACGAGGTGGAGACACGCCTTTCTTCTCCGAGATTAGCACATGGGCAATGGCGGCTTGCGGGATTGAACACCACTCGCACCGCTTTTGAAAGGAACTTTGGAGAGCGGAGATGATTGGGGAAATTGGAAGGGCCTACGCTTATTTTGTTTGATACAATGCAGAGTCAATCTAGTGGGAAACACATATTTAACCTACATAGAATAAGGAAATACACTATTTAAAAAGATATATCGTGGCCTGTGTGTAAGTTTCATGGAATTAACTAGGAGGACGGCTGCGACCATTATTTACATTACGAGGGTGTTACACATAACAAAACCATACTTTTCACATTCGTTACACTTCCTTCAAAATTGTTACACTTCTCAAAAACCGTTACACTTCTCAAATTCGTTACACTTCTCAAAACCGTTACATTATTTACCGAGCGGTGGTATTGCCGCGACCTAACAGTTCCCCCGATTCTTCCCCAACTCACCCGATTCACTCAGACGTTGGCCAAATCCCGCTATGCCAAATCAATGATAGAAAGGACACGACGACTGGGAAAGAGGAAACGACGCAAGGGGTACAGTTCTCAAGACCTCCGGAGGAGGGTATAATTACAGTGGTGGAGAAAAGGGGTAGATTACAAGGCAGTGAGGTAAAGACACAGAAGAGATGGGCACTTAATTACCATCTTATCTTATCCCAGACAGACCACAGACAAACGGAACAAGGCAGACTTACACAGGGATTGATGGCAGGAAGGGACAGGTAGGTCGATAGCACAAGGTGCACCTTGGCTCGGGGACAGGATAAAGCACAGTCCAGAAGATGCGGGGAGGCCTCACAGCGCTCCGAGGGGACGTCTTTCTTTCTCCAAGCTCAGCGCGCATCTGACGTCACCTCCCCCTCACTGCGCATGCTCAGCGGGGAGTGACACGCCCTCGGCTGGTTGGTTCCGCCCCACTGGGGCCGGTCCGCCGCTTCCATTGGGTGCGGGGGTTACCGGGCTCCGCCCTTGACGAGGAGCTGACAGGGAGCCCCTATTTGGTAACCCCGTCGAGCACATGTTTGATGGCGGCTCGTTGGGAAGGCCTGGTGCCCTCCCAACACTCCCTACCAACCAAGCCGGAGTGAGGACGCGCACTTCCTGCGCTCGTTGTTGTTGTTGTTGTTATTGAACTGTGAGGAAGAGCTGCGGGGAGGTATTGGGAGGTCCTAAACTTCCTAACGGTGCCATACAATCACATTCTGGTGCAACGAAGGGTCAGAATTAATGGAAACGAGTCCTTAACTGACATAGACTAAGAATAACTAGCAAGATGTCCTATAGTTGTCTTACATGAGATGCGGTGAACCTGGGCACGACATTTAATGGGGGAAATAGGGGGAGGTCGGGTCTACAGAGTGTTGTTTACAGAAAATGGGACTAGGGAATGGGGGATTGGGGATAGTTGGGAAGTATTGAGGAAATAGGGGAATATTTACAAGCGGATATGGATGGATGCAAATCCCATATCCGCAACACTGCACCCTTCTCTACCTCGGGGCGGCCCGACCCGATAAATTTTTACCTACTTTAGTGTGGCACTCAGATGTAGTTCCCTCTACTATTAACTCAACCCTGAGTGCGACAGTTTTACAGATGTTCACAAATGAGTAAATATGTCCCCCTGTGACGTTGCACCCTTCTCCTAACAGAAACACACCCACAGGATAACCGAATCGCGGAAAGCATCCTCAAACTAAACATACAGCCGGTAGGGAGCATTATTTATACAACACTGATATTTACACTATGATCCAGGACCTGTTCTTTGAGGAACACATGCAGATGTTATGCATAGGGAGAGCACGCATGCCAGCATCGATACACCAACCCACGAGTGCCTTGTGGCCCTACGGCCTTTAATAATGTGCAGAGCACCCCGTCCAAGCACCAAAAGCACCACCCCATTACGCACCGTCAGCACCATCCGGTGCACCAATAAAGTGTTCATAAAAATGCACAATTAAGTGTCCATGGTCACCGGTGGTGTCGCAGCCGGCCGATGTTCTGCCGCTGGTCTTGCCTTCATGGAGTGCACTTGGCCTTCTGGCTTCTTTAGAAATAAAGAAAGGCACCAACCGCGTCCATTTCTGAATTGTGGCTGTCAGGGGGGCCAACTAAAAGTGGTTCACCTGTATGGCATAGGTGCCACGTTGACCCAGAGGTCCATCCACGGGTGGTGCTTGACCGCAAAAGAACTGCGGTCCATTGTGGGCAGCCACAAAAATTGCGGTCCATATGGTGTATCGATCCAGGCAGCAAGCAGCGGAAGTACAGGCCCACAACTGCGGAGCCAGCACCTCTCTCTCCTCTCTCTCTGCCCCAAAGCCAGATCCTCGGATGTGGGAGACAAAAGAAGACAAGTGAGTAAGGTGGTAAGGGCGCAAAAGTGCACACAATACAAGGTAATGCACACTGGGGGCACATGGGAACCAGGTGAGACAGGTACGTTCCTACCGTACGCCCCCCCCCCCCACCAGGTAACCTACATTGCCCCTCCCTTACCCCTTACTGTATCCACAAAACACAACACTACCCATAAACATCTACTTTACACATCAACAACGTCCCTACTGTCTTCCCCGTTCCTCCCATAAACCAAATTCGTCTTCTCTCCCTCCTAACCAATCAAATTTGCCATTTCCAACTCTCATCAAAATCTGCCATCTCCAACTCAACATCAAAATCTGCCATCACCAATTCATCATCAGTCCCTCCTAAGGAGGGAGAGATGGAATCACCCCAATGTCTCATCCACGTCGTGATGCGTCTCACAAATCCAAACAGCAATTCTCCTTTCCTGCAACACAAAACAAAGAAAACACAGGTGTGGAGTCATCAGCATCACCTCAGGTAAGTGGCTGCATATGGTGCGACAGGTTCATCAATCCTAACTATTTCCTAAATGACTTTAACAACTTTACATTACCCGGGGTCTTTCCCTGCCAATCCATTGGCCAACTTACACTATGGGTTCTAAAAACCAATTCCCATTGACCAAACTGTGGTGCTTCTCAATTTGGGGTCTCACTCCCCCGATTCATCTCCCGGTGCCCTTGCACAATTTCTGGGCTGTGACGTGTAGCTCTCCCAGCAGGTCTACCCACCTGCACACCTCCACCACTGCAGTTGCCACCCGAGCTTACCTGCTCCTTAACCTAACCTATCTACTGGGGAAGGCCCTTCCTGGCTCTGTCACCCCACTCGGTGCCCTCTGGCACTGGGCTACCCGGGTCCGTCCTCCGGATCCTCATGCCCCATCCACAACAACTACCGGCTCCCAGAGCCCACCTGCGGCCTCACCTGGCCGACATCCTCACAGTGGTGGAGTGCCCAAACCAACTACACACACTAACAGGCTACACGCCCAGCCATTTCCATAACACTAATGCACCCATCCAAATGCCATTCTCTCACCCGCACCATAGATGCCAATATCCAACCACAATTTACCTATACCCTCTACCTAACACTTACACTACCCGCCCCGGGTATTCGTGATGGGGGTCCACTCTTCCCCCATTCACACCTTCGCACCATCCACTCCACTCCATTGTTTCCACCATACTCACTCCACGACCATCCATTCCAATACTCCATTTATTCCACACCATGTCTTCCACACAACCATTCTCCATACACCTGTTGGTGCATACCTGTGCACTCACACCTGGTGCCACCTGCACCCTCCTTCCTTCCTGGACCATTTGGTCAACACCACACACGCAATCACCACTACTCCCTCATACACTGCTCCACACACCTGTCCAGTTGCACACCTGTGCAATCACACCTGTTCACCATGCACACCACTCCGTACCACTTACTCCAACTCTCTCCACACCACTCATTCTCTGCTCCATATATTTCACACACCTGTACTTGCATACTTGGTGCCGCCTGCACCCTTCTCTCCCCCAAGCGCATTCGCGCTGATCCACAACACTCACTACTCACCATGACACTCATCCGCAATGCTCTCTCATTCATCACTTGTACACTCACACACACCTCGGAGCATTGCCTCACCGATGCCTCATTTGAAGCTGCTCACCAGCACTTCCATTCACACTGCATCATCTGCTCTGTCTACTCCCTTCTAAAACTCGTGCTCCTCCGTCTTCCCTTACACTCAGCGCTCCCACGTCATTATCAAACACTAAGCTACTACGTCCCCACTACAGGTACCAAGTCTCTTACTTAAATCTTGTCACCCATAGTCACCTCTAGTCCCTATCAATATAACCAAGCCCTCCCTGGCTCGGTTGTCATAGCCACCCCATAAACTATAGCGCATTTGCCCCCATCATGGGAAGGGTGGCAGGGATGCCACCCTTACCCACCGTCATACGGCGCGAGTGGGACCTTGTGGGACCACCTCGTATGTGAGTCGTTGCCCGCCTGCCGGACCCCGTGCGTCGCCCCTTGCGGGGTCAGCGCGGGGCCGAACCGGCCGGGCCCCCACAGTACATTACCCCCAAGGGGCTCCCGTGCCTCCCCTGTCCCTCTAAAAACTACCCCTGTTGGTGTCGATGCATGGGTCACGCTTCCGCAACCCGCTACCCATTCCATACCACCACAACCTTGCTCACTCACACCTCGCACCTCTCCCATCACCGGACCCTCTCGCTCGCACCCTCGTTCCATACACTCCGGACCAGCCATACACCTTGTAGTGAAATCGTATTCGTACTGAACCCGGGGTGATGCTCGCTGCTCGTTGTCACCGCTAGGGGCGTGACTATAAGACCCGCTGCTGCGACGGTGCTCCGAGACTTCTCCCTTGTGACATGTTACATCGGTAGCCTCGCTAACGGTACGCCTGTATAGAATATCTAGCTTGCTTGCATTGAATGATATGAATGGACCCATGAGATGTCGCATCGTATACTTATTGTGTATTTCTACTTTACAGGAATGATGTGATGATCTAAATGCAATTAAACCAACCATTGGACTAAAGTTGTGTGGACCTGATTGGTTTTCCACAACACTTAATTGCATTTAAGATCCATGGCTGGCAACAAGACGCTGACGGTGTCCATCTTCAGCGCCGACCCTCAAGCCGCGGATGGAGGCTTGCAGCTGAAGCACTGGCTCCGACAACTGCAGAATCTTTTTGATGAGCCTGAGACTGCACCGACGGCTGCCGCGAAGCTAGCCACTCTCCACGCAAAAATCGACTACCGGGTGTACAACGCTATCGCTCAATGCGCGACGTACGACCTCTCCATCGCCGAGCTTAAATGGCTATACATAAAGGAAAAGAGCCCGGTGTACGCACGCTATTTGTTGCAAACGCGACGTCAGCAACCCAACGAGGCAATGGACCACTATGCCCAGGAGCTCCGGCAGCTTTTGCTAGACAGCGTCAGGGAGCCACGGACTCCCGCGCAGGCTCAGGATGATCGTCTTTTAGATGCCTTCATTGCTGGGGTCTCCTCCCAGGAACTAAGGCTCAAACTCTTGGAGAAGACCGACCTGACCTTCGCTACGGCACTCGAACAAGCGACAGTATACACCGAAGCGCGGATGCAATCGCACACCTACGACCGCACGCCCTTTTGGCGGGCACCACACTACACGCCCGGCCGGAAAGTGCTACCGCCGAGGACGCGGATCCGCTCGCTGAACTCCGGGATGCTCCGGAGGATGACCCAGCCCTGACGGCTGCCGTTATGACCAGCAGACCCAAGGCCTTGCGCGGGGCCGCATGCTTTTTCTGTGGAGGGCCTCGTCATGCCCGGGTCGTGTGTCCGGCACGTGACGCTATATGCCATTTGTGCTCGCTAAAGGGACATTACGCGAAAGTGTGCAGGAAAACGGCACGCGGCTCGCGGCACGTTGACTCGCGCAGTCGCGGTCGCGCGGGCGCAGCGACCTTGAATGGGCTCATAGCGGAGCCCGCCAGCCAAGCCCGACACCCGGCGCCTTACCTGACTTCGAAGGGGAGGGCCCCTCTCTGCTGCCCCCTGGGCGCTCAGACGTCCTTGGCGGGCGTCACCGGACAGCCACCACCGTCTCCTTCTCCATCGGGCACAAAGGCCGTGTCCTTGGCCAAACTCCGGGCCACGCAAGGGGCTTTGAAACCTCGCCAAGCCCCTCGTACTCCTCGAGTCGTCCACGAGCTAACAGCGGCCCACGCCCCGACAAAGGAGTTAAGGGAGCTTTCAAATACTACGGAGGCCTTTTGTCAAAGCGGCCAAAAATGTCAAAAGGCGATTTCGAATACTACGGAAGCCTTTTGTCAAAGCGGCCATAAATGTCAAAAGGCGATTTCGAATACTACGGAAGCCTTTTCCTGCCAAAAGTGTCAAAAGGCGATGTCAAATACTACGGAGGCCTTTTCTCGTCAGAATTGTCAGATTTTGAATCGCGAAACACCGGAATGCTGGGGAAAGCCCTCTGATGACGATAATGGATTCCCCATGGTCAACGCAGACTCCGGCCACGACCGCAAAACTGCTGCTGGCGTAGGATCCACCCGCGAGGCTGGTCCGACCCATTCGGGGGGCTCAGTCCCGCTCCCAGCAGCCTCGTCTGGCCTGGCTCAAGCCCTTATTCCCCTTATGGTTGAAGGCCATTGTGTTCGGGCCTTGGTGGATACAGGATCTACGGATAGTTTTATCGACCAGCGACTTGTGCTCAGGCATGGATGGCGGATCTGGCGGTCTACGAGACGGATCTTCATGGCTTCCCAGGGGCTTCGGCTCAGCACGAAGGGGGAATGCCGATTAAAACTCGTGCTAAAGGGACGGGTTTTCCCTGATGTACACCTTATGGTTTTACCCGCATTATGTGCTGATATTCTGTTAGGACACGATTTTCTTAAGCTGCATGGACGTCTGGTTATGGAGTTTGGTGGGCCTGACACTCTTGTTGTGGGGGCGGACGACGCGCTAGCAGTGTGTGCCCTAGCGCAAATGGACGTCCAGCCGCTTTCGCTGTTCCCCAATCTAACCTCCGACTGCACCCCTGTCGCGGTAAAATCACGACGCTACTCTCGCGCTGACATGCAATTCATTGCGGACGAAACGGCTCAGCTCTTGAAAGACGGCATCATAGAGCCTAGTAGGTCGCCGTGGCGCGCCCAGGTCTTGGTGGTGCGCAGCGAGGCCCATCGCAGACGCATGGTAATCGACTATTCCCAAACGATTAACCGCTTTACACAGCTGGATGCCTACCCCCTTCCGGGGATGGACGCGCTAGTGCAACAGGTGTCCCAGTATTCGGTCTATAGCACTCTCGATCTCCGTAGTGCGTACCACCAGATCCCTATCTCTAGGGCGGATCGTATCTATACCGCTTTCGAATCGGGGCAGCGGTTGTACCAATTTACGCGATTGCCTTTTGGGGTAACGAACGGGGTCGCTTGTTTCCAGAGAGCCATGGATGACCTCGTTGCGCGGGAGCACTTAACCGATGTTTTCGTCTACCTCGATAATCTTACGATTTGTGGATATGACCAAGGGCACCATGATGCTAATCTGAAGCGCTTCCTTGAGGTCGCGCAGCGGTATCACTTAACTATGAACGAGGATAAGTGCCGATACTCCCTACGCACGATAGATCTTCTGGGGTACACCGTGACCCATGGCTCTGTCGCTCCGGATAAGGAGCGTCTGCGACCTTTGCTCGACATGGCCCCTCCCTGCGATCGGGCATCCCTGAAGCGCGCCCTTGGGCTGTTCGCCCATTACTCCAAATGGGTGCAAAGTTTCTCCGCGAAACTTCGCCCCCTTGTGGCCTGCGACACCTTTCCCCTGAGTTCGGCCGCATTGACGGCCTTTGAAGGCCTTAAAACCGACATCGCCCGAGCCGCCGTGGCGACCATCGACGAGAGCGGCTCGTTCGTCCTCGAAAGTGACGCCTCGGATCAGGCCATCGCGGCGACCCTCTCCCAAGGGGGGCGTCCCGTGGCTTTCTTTTCACGGACTCTTACCACCGCTGAGCGGAGGCACTCATCCGTTGAAAAGGAAGCGTATGCGATCGTCGAGTCTATTCGGCGATGGCGCCCGTACCTACTCGGGCGGAGCTTCCAAATCATCACGGACCAGCAAAGCGTTGCGTTCATGTATGACACCTTACACGCCCAGCGCATTAAGAACGAGAAAATCACTCGCTGGCGTATCGAACTCGCCGACTTCTGTTACACCATCAAATATCGCCCGGGGAAGGATAACCAGGCCGCCGATGCTTTATCACGACCGGCTACATGTGCTGGTATCACCTCTTTGGAGGGCCTACGGGTGCTGCATGCCACTGCGGGCCATCCCGGCGTGACGCGTTTCGCTCATTTCGTGCGGAGTGGGAATCTCCCTTACTCGATTGACGATATCCGCCGTATCTGTCGCGACTGCGCTATCTGCGCGGAAATCAAACCGCGTTTCTATAACCCTCCCATGGGGACTCTGGTGAAGGCTACACGCCCGTGGGAACGCTTGGCGATGGATTTCAAGGGCCCATTGCCGGTGTCGAGCGGCTCTCGCTATCTGCTCACTATCGTTGATGAGTACTCGCGATTCCCCTTTGCTTATACGTGCGCGGACATGACTGCTGCCACGGTGATGCGATGCTTACAGAACTTGTTCTCAATGTTCGGTTACCCGGCCTATGTCCATACCGACCGGGGTGCGGTCTTCTTGTCTCAGGAGGTGCGCGGCTATCTGCTCCAAAATAACATTGCGTCTAGTTACACCACGCCATACAGACCTCAGGCTAATGGGCAGATCGAACGCTTCAACGGGATTATCTGGAGGGCCATCATGCTCCACCTCCGGACCCTCGGCCGGGGCCTCGATAAATGGGCTTGGTCGCTACCTGCGGCGTTGAACTCGATCAGGGCTCTCTTGAGTACGGCAACCAACCAAACTCCCCACGAGCGACTTTTCCACCACCCCAGGAGCTCGGGGTGTATACGGTCTTTGCCCAGTTGGCTCGCTGGGCCCGGGCCGGCCTACCTTAAACGGGCGGTTCGCGCGAGCAAGTACGACCCCCTAGTGGACAAAGTGCAGATTCTCCAGGCTAATCCTGAGCATGCTCGTGTGATGACGTCTGATGGCCGTGAGACTACTGTCTCCGTTCGTCACCTTGCCCCTTGCGGGGTCGACGACCTTAGTAGGGAATCGGACGAACCGATCGAACCCATCTATGAGACTATGGCCTCTCCCGACGCTCCCATCGCCGACAGTCCACCGACCCTCCCCTCGTCGAGACTACCCGGGCCCGACGACTTGGAGTTACCCCCTTCGTCACCCGACCCTGTTGGCGCCTCTGTCGCCGGGGACACAGGGATACGTGATGCCGTACCCGGGGAATTTCGGACGCGTGCTGGCAGAGAAATTCGCCGCCCGGCCCGATACGGTTGGGTCGACTGATACTCCACACCCTATTCGTGCTGACGCTCACTCGCTTTTAGCCACGCGGCCGTATAATTCTGACAGGGGGAGAATGTAGTGAAATCGTATTCGTACTGAACCCGGGGTGATGCTCGCTGCTCGTTGTCACCGCTAGGGGCGTGACTATAAGACCCGCTGCTGCGACGGTGCTCCGAGACTTCTCCCTTGTGACATGTTACATCGGTAGCCTCGCTAACGGTACGCCTGTATAGAATATCTAGCTTGCTTGCATTGAATGATATGAATGGACCCATGAGATGTCGCATCGTATACTTATTGTGTATTTCTACTTTACAGGAATGATGTGATGATCTAAATGCAATTAAACCAACCATTGGACTAAAGTTGTGTGGACCTGATTGGTTTTCCACAACACACCTCACTCTTGGCCTCTCACGAACATCTGGGTCCATCTCGACCCCCAAGCTTATTAAATCACCTGGCGCATCATACGCACGACCATATTGGTCACCACTTACACCGGGTCCTCTTTCTCTTCGCTTCTCCTCCATCACCTGCGAATCCCTCATCCGGTTAATGAGCACATCATCACGATCCGAACACAGACTTTGGACCAATTCTTTTACTTCCTCTTTTATCTCTTTCTTATCCTCTCTCCGTCGCTTCTTAATTTCGCTCACCCCTTCTTCCACTTCTTCTAATTTCTGCTTCACCTCCTTCATCTCCTCGTGCGCCCCCTTAAGTTCTTCCTCTAACTCCACCTTATTTTTTTCTATGTGCTCCCGCACCTCCCGCTCTTTAACCTCCATCACCTCGACCACCTTGTTCATTTTCCTCGTCAGGTCCTCATGTACCGTCTGACACTCTTTTTTAATTACCCCTACGTCCTTTTTCATCTCCTTCTGTGTTGATTTTAAACCCTCTATTACCGCTGTGTTCTTCTTTACCTGGTCCCCCAACTCCTTTTGTCCCACTGTCAGCTGTTCTACTCCCAGCGTCAACTCCTCTATACCACCTTGCAATTTTACAGTCCCCTTTCTCACCTCCTTCTCCATGCACTCCTTACAGTGCCTCACCTCCTCGCGCACTCCTCCGACCTCCTCACTCACACCTCTTCTGATCTCCTCTCCCATCACTTGCATCTCCTGCCCAGATGCCACCCTCATCTGCTCCATTTCCTCCCTGTGAGCATCCAATTTAGTTTCTACCCCCATTCTGACCCCCTCTATCTGCTGCCCCATTTGTTTAACTTCCCTTTCCGCTTGGTCCCTCATGTCCCTCAATTTGCCTTCCATACTGTTTTCTAACCCCTCTAACCCCTTTTTCATCCCTTCCATTTGATTCTCTTGAGCGGCCATTCTGTTTTCTACCCTCGTTAACCCATGTTTCACCCCTTCTATTTGATTCTCTTGAGCGGCCATTCTGTTTTCTACCCCCTTTAACCCATGTTTCACCCCTTCTATCCCATTGTCTAACCCCTCTAATTTAGCTTCTAGCCGTTCCCCCATTTCTCCCATTTTGCCCCCCATTTCGCTCCCCAATCGCTCACTATCAGCCCTCGCTCCGTCCCTCATTACTCCCATCATTCTGCTTTCCATTTCTTCGCCATTCTTGTCCATAAGGGCCTTCATTTGTATAAAAAAAAGGTTCAAATCCACCAGCGGCGCTGCTACGGTCGCGGGCGCGGTCGCCGTAGCCATCTGCGAGGCGCCATTTTGCACGCCCGTAACCTCGTGCGCGAGGACACCATTTTGCGAACCTGCCGCCCTCACTGCTTCGCTCTCCTCATGTCCCTCAATTTGGTCCTGGATCGACCCTGCCTCACTCTCCTCTACCGGAACCCAGCCGTCTTGATCTCCCATAGCGCGACTTTCAAAATTCGGGTTTTTTTGTAAAACAAAATCAAATTTCGGTGACTTGTAATTTTGAGCACGTTAAGCGCGCTTCGGGTCCGTATCTCACTCCCAGACACCAATTGTTACAGTCCGCGGATTAGATGTTATTTACTGAGCGGTGGTATTGCCGCGACCTAACAGTTCCCCCGATTCTTCCCCAACTCACCCGATTCACCCAGACGTTGGCCAAATCGCGCTATGCCAAATCAATGATAGAAAGGACACGACGACTGGGAAAGAGGAAACGACGCAAGGGGTACAGTTCTCAAGACCTCCGGAGGAGGGTATAATTACAGTGGTGGAGAAAAGGGGTAGATTACAAGGCAGTGAGGTAAAGACACAGAAGAGATGGGCACTTAATTACCATCTTATCTTATCCCAGACAGACCACAGACAAACGGAACAAGGCAGACTTACACAGGGATTGATGGCAGGAAGGGACAGGTAGGTCGATAGCACAAGGTGCACCTTGGCTCGGGGACAGGATAAAGCATGGTCCAGAAGATGCGGGGAGGCCTCACAGCGCTCCGAGGGGACGTCTTTCTTTCTCCAAGCTCAGCGCGCATCTGACGTCACCTCCTCCTCACTGCGCATGCTCAGCGGGGAGTGACATGCCCTCGGCTGGTTGGTTCCGCCCCACTGGGGCCGGTCCGCCGCTTCCATTGGGTGCGGGGGTTACCAGGCTCCGCCCTTGACGAGGAGCTGACAGGGAGCCCCTATTTGGTAACCCCGTCGAGCACATGTTTGATGGCGGCTCGTTGGGAAGGCCTGGTGCCCTCCCAACACCCCCTACCAACCAAGCCGGAGTGAGGACGCGCACTTCCTGCGCTCGTTGTTGTTGTTGTTGTTGTTGTTGTTGAACTGTGAGGAAGAGCTGCGGGGAGGTATTGGGAGGTCCTAAACTTCCTAACGGTGCCATACAATCACATTCTGGTGCAACGAAGGGTCAGAATTAATGGAAACGAGTCCTTAACTGACATAGACTAAGAATAACTAGCAAGATGTCCTATAGTTGTCTTACATGAGATGTGGTGAACCTGGGCACGACATTTAATGGGGGAAATAGGGGGAGGTCGGGTCTACAGAGTGTTGTTTACAGAAAATGGGACTAGGGAATGGGGGATTAGGGATAGTTGGGAAGTATTGAGGAAATAGGGGAATATTTACAAGCGGATATGGATGGATGCAAATCCCATATCCGCAACAATATATAACCTCCTATTTTGAGCTCTTTCAACCAATGCAATAATAAAAGGCTTATTTTTTTCCCCCTTTTTGTGCTATTTTTACCATGGGCTTCTGCTAGATTAATATAACAAGCAGAAGAGTCTTTTGTATCAACGGGTTAATTCACCCAGAATTGGCGTCTCAATTTAACTTGTAATCGCCATCCCACCGGCGAGCGGTGCTATTCCATAAATATTTACATAGTGAGGAATTGGATCGGCCCCCAATCCCAAATCCTGAGGACAATAACTTTTTTAACCACCTAAAACTAGTTGTCAACCCATTCTGTGCAGCGGTTCAGAAGTGCACAAAAGTCAAACAAACACAAATACATACAGATAACTCAAATTAGAGTATGATGCCAGAGCATCTTCTGCCATATGAAAGCATTTAAAAAGTTGAATTTATCAATGAAAAAAGTACAGCCATTATATCAAATTTATCAATCTATAAAATGCATATTTAACCAACCTTCAACCAAAAGGTGGGTCCACTGGTTACATTACCAACTAAATGGTATTCATAGAATACTTACCCTGCACAGTCAACTTGGTACGAGCCAACTCTTCTGTTTTTGAAGGTTTTTTTTTTCTTTGATCCAATATGACTGCCAGACCACATGAGCGATTACATCATAAATTTATATTCTCTGAAATAAATGTTGCGTAGATCACGCTCAATAAATTTCAACTGATCAGACTAAGCATTGTCCCTGTCGAATTATGACATAATAATTAAGGCACCAATGACGTCATCGGTAACAACACCTATATGGAGTTCTTTACAATGAGCCACGTTTCAAATTTTCCATCGAGCGGATTTGGAGAAATAGAGGTGCAACGTTTTTCGTTTTTTCCAAGATGGCGTGTGTACCACGTGTCCTTTGACCTCATGATTATCATTAAAATATTCTGCAGGAGGCGCTCCTGTGGTGAAAATTTCGTGTTCATCAAAATCAACAGTTGCAGAGAAAAAACAAGGCCGGAAGTCTAACAGTGGCGTAGCCAGGCTTGTAAAATATCATAAACCACAAACACATATGATTATCTTTTTAAACAGTCGCTAATGCTGTTTGTGACATTAAACAAAGAAATTTGGAGGAATCCTGACATCCGTGAGGTAAGTTTTACTTGCAGAACTGAGCAAAGATCTACTGTAATCTATATACCCCACAAAGGTTGGGTAAATAACATGACCCTTCCTGCCTGCCGCAAAAGTGGCGTTTTTTGCAGCGAGCTTTTGAAACCCACCAATTAAACTTTTGTTTTGAAAACTACCAATGAAACCCAATTTTCCTGCTGTTTAACAAGAAACTGAAAGGGAGGAAGAACGGGATGTGCAACATTTACCAAGCAGCTTGCTAGAGCTTGCCAAACTAGCCGTTCCTTGAGGGGTTTGAATGGGGTGCTTGCTTGAATGCTTAAACCACTTGGCGATCTCTCCACAAGAAACTTGGTAAAGGGACACACACCCAATGTTCCTGAGACCCGACCATAGATCGACTGTAATCTATATAACCCAAAGAGGAATGACCCTTCCTGCCGCTCCAGGAGTGAGCGGGCGTACTCGTAAATTTAAATGTCGGTCGGGGGAGTCAGCCATCGTAATGACATCATAGACGTAATGACGTAGCGTGACGGCCGGGCACAAAACTGCCGCTACTTTAATATATACAGTCACATGAAAAAGTAAGTACACCGCATGTAAAGTTTTGACTTTTTCAACATAATTCAACATACAGCTATTTGATCTTCATTTAAACAATATTGACAGTGTGGAAGTGTAATTCAGTGTAACTTATTGATTGGCACTGGTAACTTATTGATTAAGACTGGTAACGAAGCTGATACATTTTACCTGCAACCTCTGTGAAAGCCGAGTTCGTAAATGAGTGTCAGGAATGTGCCCGAACATGGTAATCTCTTGTCCACCTGGTCACAGCCCCAGGCTGGAGCACCCTCCTACTGTGTAAATGGAAATCACAGCAGGAGGGGAGCGAGTTGATGCCAGGACTTGGTGCAATACATGACCTCGGGGCATCAGCGGAAGAAGGATTAACGTTTCAGCGGACAGAGGATTAAGTCCAGTTCGTCCATATAAACTAGAGCAAACGTGGAGTCGACAGAACTTGCTACGTGAAGCGCTGACCGAACGGGAGTGTCGGATGGAGAGAAGGACCAGCGAAAAGAGTTAACCTGATCCATTATATTATGCGGTATCATTTTGGTAATTGGATGAAGTGAATACAGTTTAATAAACTAGACCTTTTGTAACCTGTGTCCGGTCTTTGGAGTCCTGTGAGTCCCCCAGTACAAATTCCCTGACAATCTTGGAGGCACCGCTGACATCAATTGTACACACAAACAAGTCTTCTTTAAAAGGTGAGTGTGTCTTGTTTGGTCCAATATGATTTACGAACTTGGAAGTTATGGGTACATACATGGGGGAGCAGGTGGTCTGGGGCTTCTTTGCGCACCGATGCTGCGATATAGGTGGCGTGAGCCATCACAAATGGGATTTCGATAAACGACTGTAGCAATTTATTCGTTTTTTTTTTCTAAATGATTTCTGTAAATACGTATTTTTGCGCTGGTTATTAAAGGGCCTTGCTGTGACCTGGAAGCGGACGGAGCAAGTGTGCACCTTGCGACCGCTTGCTTCCAGGACGTGTAAGGCCGGTACACTCGTTTACCCACCCGAACACGGATAAAGTACTACTTTTTTTTTTGCACTTGTTCGAAGCACTTGACTTGATCGGCGCTCGGCGAGCGACAGGGAACCGGGAAACGGAATTATATTTATATATATATATTTCCAATATGGTACACCGGCCACAACGATTTTAGCGATTATCCGAGTTTTTTTTTTTTAACGATTTCTGTAAATACGTATTTTTCCTGCGCTGTGTAATTCTTCTGACACGCGCCACGAAGAAACGCACCACTGATGTGCATGAAGCGACTTGTTTGCCGGTTCGGTAAGGTCCGTCCGTACACGTGTACAATCGTGTACACCCGTTTTAAATAAATAATTTTTTTTCAGTTTTCCCGCCATGCCTATAAATTCATGACAGACAACCCCCCCTCATGCCGGTCCAGAATTATGATGAAAGATGGCGATTGAGAAAAAAAATTGCATCAAATTTTGTCCAGGTCCATCAAGAAGCCTTTGAGACATGCTTCACGGTTGAATAAAAAACCACCGTTTAGAGTACTTCTTTTTTTGTTCAAAGCACTCGACTTGGAGCCAGCGACTTGCTCGGCGGGGGATATAATTTTAGATATATATATAGTACGGGCATGCCCTAGTGAGAGATAATTACAGGAAATGGTGTTTGTGAGTAACAACCACCCTCTGGTCGAGGCTCATAGAAGGGGTGATGCTTACTGATTCGGCACGCTTACAATAGGTGTTAATGGTGGGATGTCAGAGGTTTTGGTGTGGGTTAATGTTCACACTGTTTTGGAAAATAATGCTCGATGCAACATGATCCTAAAAAAAAAAGAACCCAGCCCTACATCGAAAGAAACTAGAAAGGGAAAGAAGTTGAAAATTGAAGAGAAATTGAAAATGGAAGACGGTGATTTGGATACGATGCAAGAAATTGACGAGGAAGTTGAGCAGTTGCACAAAAGTGAATCTGAATTGACAAAGAAGGGTGGTTCTGTGGTCGTTCGTTTTGGCTTTGCGAATGGACCAAACCATTCCATGCAAATAGGAGGGTGGTTCTGTGGTCGTTCGTTTTGGCTTTGCGAATGGACCAAACCATTCCATGCAAATAGGAGGGTGGTTCTGTGGTCGTTCGTTTTGGCTTTGCGAATGGACCAAACCATTCCATGCAAATAGGAGGGTGGTTCTGTGGTCGTTCGTTTTGGCTTTGCGAATGGACCAAACCATTCCATGCAAATAGGAGGGTGGTTCTGTGGTCGTTACTGCCACGTGGTTTCAAAGTTTTGTTGTTGTTGTTTGCACGCATGTTCTTGCAAGCACGTACGGGCGAGCACGTACGTGCGGGCACGCCCTAGTATATATAAATTGAGGTAATATTAAGTTATGGAATTAATTGCTTTCAACAATGCAAAGGGTGATAAAATATGGGATTTTAATGGGATTTTTAATGGGATATTGGTTTCGGAATGTTTAGAGGTCATTGCAATGTGATAATAACTTGCTGTTGGAACTTGTTGTTGGAACTTGTTGTTGGAACTTGTTGTTGGAACTTGCTGTTGGAACTTGTTGTTGGAACTTGCTGTTGGAACTTGTTGTTGGAACTTGCTGTTGGAACTTGCTGTTGGAACTTGTTGTTGGAACTTGTTGTTGGAACTTGTTGTTGGAACTTGTTGGAACTTGTTGTTGCAACTTGCTGTTGGAACTTGCTGTTGGAACTTGTTGGAACTTGTTGTTGGAACTTGTTGTTGGAACTTGTTGTTGGAACTTGCTGTTGGAACTTGTTGTTGGAACTTGCTGTTGGAACTTGTTGGAACTTGTTGTTGGAACTTGTTGTTGGAACTTGTTGTTGGAACTTGCTGTTGGAACTTGTTGTTGGAACTTGTTGGAACTTGTTGTTGGAACTTGCTGTTGGAACTTGTTGTTGGAACTTGTTGTTGGAACTTGCTGTTGGAACTTGTTGTTGGAACTTGCTGTTGGAACTTGTTGTTGGAACTTGCTGTTGGAACTTGCTGTTGGAACTTGTTGTTGGAACTTGTTGTTGGAACTTGTTGTTGGAACTTGTTGGAACTTGTTGTTGCAACTTGCTGTTGGAACTTGCTGTTGGAACTTGTTGGAACTTGTTGTTGGAACTTGTTGTTGGAACTTGTTGTTGGAACTTGTTGTTGGAACTTGCTGTTGGAACTTGTTGTTGGAACTTGTTGGAACTTGTTGGAACTTGTTCTTGGAACTTGTTGTTGGAACTTGTTGTTGGAACTTGCTGTTGGAACTTGTTGTTGGAACTTGTTGGAACTTGTTGTTGGAACTTGCTGTTGGAACTTGTTGTTGGAACTTGTTGTTGGAACTTGTTGTTGGAACTTGCTGTTGGAACTTGTTGTTGGAACTTGTTGTTGGAACTTGCTGTTGGAACTTGTTGTTGGAACTTGCTGTTGGAACTTGTTGTTGGAACTTGCTGTTGGAACTTGCTGTTGGAACTTGTTGTTGGAACTTGTTGTTGGAACTTGCTGTTGGAACTTGTTGTTGGAACTTGCTGTTGGAACTTGTTGGAACTTGTTGTTGGAACTTGTTGTTGGAACTTGTTGTTGGAACTTGCTGTTGGAACTTGTTGTTGGAACTTGTTGGAACTTGTTGTTGGAACTTGCTGTTGGAACTTGTTGTTGGAACTTGTTGTTGGAACTTGTTGTTGGAACTTGCTGTTGGAACTTGTTGTTGGAACTTGCTGTTGGAACTTGTTGTTGGAACTTGCTGTTGGAACTTGCTGTTGGAACTTGTTGTTGGAACTTGTTGTTGGAACTTGTTGTTGGAACTTGTTGGAACTTGTTGTTGCAACTTGCTGTTGGAACTTGCTGTTGGAACTTGTTGGAACTTGTTGTTGGAACTTGTTGTTGGAACTTGTTGTTGGAACTTGTTGTTGGAACTTGCTGTTGGAACTTGTTGTTGGAACTTGTTGGAACTTGTTGGAACTTGTTGTTGGAACTTGTTGTTGGAACTTGTTGTTGGAACTTGCTGTTGGAACTTGTTGTTGGAACTTGTTGGAACTTGTTGTTGGAACTTGCTGTTGGAACTTGTTGTTGGAACTTGTTGTTGGAACTTGTTGTTGGAACTTGTTGTTGGAACTTGTTGTTGGAACTTGCTGTTGGAACTTGTTGTTGGAACTTGCTGTTGGAACTTGCTGTTGGAACTTGTTGTTGGAACTTGTTGTTGGAACTTGTTGTTGGAACTTGTTGGAACTTGCTGTTGGAACTTGTTGTTGGAACTTGTTGTTGGAACTTGCTGTTGGAACTTGCTGTTGGAACTTGTTGTTGGAACTTGTTGTTGGAACTTGTTGTTGGAACTTGTTGGAACTTGTTGTTGCAACTTGCTGTTGGAACTTGCTGTTGGAACTTGTTGCAACTTGCTGTTGGAACTTGCTGTTGGAACTTGTTGGAACTTGTTGTTGGAACTTGTTGTTGGAACTTGTTGTTGGAACTTGTTGTTGGAACTTGCTGTTGGAACTTGTTGTTGTAACTTGTTGGAACTTGTTGGAACTTGTTGTTGGAACTTGTTGTTGGAACTTGTTGTTGGAACTTGCTGTTGGAACTTGTTGTTGGAACTTGTTGGAACTTGTTGTTGGAACTTGCTGTTGGAACTTGTTGTTGGAACTTGTTGTTGGAACTTGCTGTTGGAACTTGTTGTTGGAACTTGCTGTTGGAACTTGCTGTTGGAACTTGTTGTTGGAACTTGTTGTTGGAACTTGTTGTTGGAACTTGTTGGAACTTGTTGTTGCAACTTGCTGTTGGAACTTGCTGTTGGAACTTGTTGGAACTTGTTGTTGGAACTTGTTGTTGGAACTTGTTGTTGGAACTTGCTGTTGGAACTTGTTGGAACTTGTTGTTGGAACTTGTTGTTGGAACTTGTTGTTGGAACTTGCTGTTGGAACTTGTTGTTGGAACTTGTTGTTGGAACTTGTTGTTGGAACTTGTTGTTGGAACTTGTTGTTGGAATGAATGGGAACATTCAAATGTTGGGTTTTGCTAACGTTTCCACAACGTCGCTACAACGTTTCACTTTCGTTGTTGCAACGTTTTGCTCCAACGTTTTGGGGACATTCGAATGTCAAGTGAATCGAATGAGAATTCAGGAATTATTTCATTATTAACGATTAATGAAGTACTTATTTAATTAATTACATTTCTTATTACATTACAGTAATTACATTAGGGTAATTACCTGAGGTAATTACAGTAATTACAGTTCCGGTAATTACAGTAATTACAGTAATCATTACAGTAATTGCAGTAATCTTATTACAGTAATTACATTACATTAACTCAGGCACCTTTTGAGTAAGGAAGCTGATATTTGGACATGACACTGACCAAGTGATGTGGCTGTCAAGGAAATATTGATTTATTGATTAATCATTTAATAAATTAACTCGTTGATTTATAAATGACTTATTTAATTAAAATTCCTCAGAGATACATCTTCGGATGAGATACTTGCAGATTGGTTATGCTATGAGCCAATTGATTAAGGAAGATATTTTGTGATGGCCATATTGGCAATTTCGTGGCCATATTCGTGGCAACTCAGTTAGTGCCACTGCACCTTTAAAATGCATCCCTGCGTTCATTTTTCGATCGATTGAGTTGAAATTTTGAACAATCGGATCAGGACTGTCGTTGTTAACGACTCTAGCACGCACTCGTCCAATCAGGATGGAGCGGTATGGTCCCCGGATCATCACTGCCCGCAGTTTTAATTAATTTTACTTTTTCTCTTGGGCATATAATTTTGAAGACATGCATGTCATGATAGAGGAAATGTTTGTTCTGTTAAACGGAATAAATGTTGTTTATTTGTGTGGGTGTGTATTTTTGTGTATTTGGATATATTTTCACGACTAATTCCAGTTATCGTCCTGCAAAAGGTCTGCTCGTTCTTTTCCTTTGAGTCGTAAATTCCTGTTGAATTCTCATTAAAAAGCGGAATTAAGTACGCTGTGTGATGATGGAGATCCTTGATGACGAATCAGGAATAGTGAATGAGCAGACAAATATCACGGATGGTACACCAGATAGGGAAAATGTAGATGAAACCCCTTTTGCTCAGGTGCTGTGTAGCGCTGCACAAAGATCCATATGAGCGGGGCCTGGGTGCTGTGTAATTAGTACACAAAGAACCAATTACTAGGGTGCTGAATAAACACAAAGATCCATTTTTGGAGCTGGTTCTCCCGGTGCTGTGATTTATTCAAAGAACCAAAATCTTGTAAGAATTAAGATATGATTTGTCGACATCATAAATACTTTAATATATGTAACGATTTTTGTAACGATCATCCTGCAAAAGGTCTGCTCGTTCTTTTCCTTTGAGTCGTAAAATCCTGTTGAATTCTCATTAGAATGCGGAATTAAGTACGCTGTGTGATGATGGAGATCCTTGATGACGAATCGGGAATAGTGAATGAGCAAACAAATATCACGGATGCTGCGGCTGGAGCAGGGGAAGCGATTTTTGAATTGTTCAGTGATTATTCGATATTGTTATGACTTATTGTCAATAGGTATACTAAGTGGCCATGAGGTAGCCTGTTGCTATGTACAGTTTTATTCTATTGTTGATTATACCACATAGCTGTGGTGATAAAGGAAATGTTCGTTTTAAATAGATGATTATGATAGGACCATGACTATAAAATCATGATGATTATTATGAATGATATCATAGGGTTCAAATGCAGAATGCTGCATGACCTTGGGAAAGAACTTTCAAGCCCTATGGGATAAATTGGGTATTACAAGCGATGGAGTTTCAAAATTTAGCATGATTGAAGAAATTTTACAGTCTTATTTCAGGAGTTTTACGAAATTTATATTGCCAAGAGATTTTGGATACTATTAAAAGAAAAAATGATGAGATATTTTTCCCAATGAACTTTAATATCTGCCATCCATTTTGGCTGTCTCACGAATGAAGGATGAGTTGCCTTTAGTGGTTGCAAAGAAAATTTGTGGAGACCAGGCAAAATGGGGAAATATGTCAGATATGACCCTAGGACAGGACGGTGATTCATCAATTGACATGAGGTACGAACCAGAGGTGACGACCGATGAGTCGATCTCAGTCAATGGATGGACCTGTCCTGACATCATTGGGGAAAGGGCTTATGCAAGGAGTCATTCAAAATGATTAATTTGATTTATTGATGAATATTGATGAATTAATTGAAATTGAATAATTGATTGAATTGTTAATTGATTGAATCTAATTGATTGAATTTAATTGCATAAATTGAACTGAATAAATTGAATTGAATATATTGATTGTTTGATTGATGAAAATGCGGTCTCAAGAAAGAAGCTTTGATATCTTTGCGTGATATTAACAATGTGGAGACAACCTGGGAATATTGAGCAAGGTGGTGAGTTTATATACAGATATATATGTGCGGTTACCATTGTGTGATTTCCCCGTCAACAGAGCGGACACCTGAGGATTCACCCATTTCATACTGACCCTCCGGCTCATCTGCAAATACTGATCTGTGAGATTGGATTGTGCAAAAGCCACGGCTGAGGGAGATTCTCTGGAAATCACCGTGTGAACAGGTGGAGAGACCCTTCCTGGAGGTACGAGTGAAGCTTTAGAGGAACAAACTACAACACATCCAACGCTACTTTGATAAAAGGCAGAATGGGAAATGGAGCCTGCAAGAATACACAAGGACAACAAGAGATTCCACAAAAAGGTACTTGTACACATCATATGTACGACCGTTATGGTGCAGAAGCTATAAGGCAGGTCGAGAATTGGTATTTGTGGACAAAGGGACATGATGAGGAGTTTCCAAGAGATGGTACATTTGAGCGAAGTCGATTGGAAAGATTGGAACAAAGATTGAAAGCCAGGAAGAGACAGAATCTAACGGTAGACTGGCTTGCATTCCATCTTTGGGATGGTGAATCCAGACAACGGGAACAGCAAGAACGGATAACGGAACTAGAACTTAAAATAAAAAGGATACAGGATACAGTGGAGGAGACAAATGCACAACTGCCCTCGAAATTAGGAATGAAAGTGACAGTTGTCCCATCTGATTTCCAGTTGTCTCCCCAAAAAGGACGGTACAGAGAATTTTTTCGTGTTTCAGGAGATAACGAGAGATTGCAGTGGCAACTCAGGGATGTAGAGATGCAGCCCAGCAATACAAGTGCACAGGTGCACAGATCAGACAACGACAGAAACCGGTGTTTCGAGTGTGGAAAGATGGGACATTGGAGAAGAAGATGTCCGTATGTCAACAGGAAGACAAGGTCATGGGGCAAACCAAGATCAAGGGTACCAGTGCTTACCGGTACCTCAGACAATGATTAGGCCTTCATTGCTGCAAATCCCAAATGATGATTGGCCTCAACAGATTCGATTACTGGACAAACATGAATAACTGTCGATGATTCTTGTGTCTGAAAAGTTTTCAGAGCAAGAATGATTCATTTTTTCTTTTTTGCTTGTTAACAAATTAATAATTAATTGATCAAATGCCAAAATTGGATCTTCTATTTTGGGCACAGCAATTTTAAATTTACAAAGTTTGGAACAATTGCGTTGCAATTTTTTGGCAAACCAAGTGACAAGAGTCACATGATGATCAGGTGGGAATTTCGGACTATTGTTCCGCACGATTGATAGGTCAATGGTCGACTGACATGCAAATGGGTGTGTAGTCAAAATTTGGATAGATTATTGTGAAGGCTGAAAGGGTAATTTCAATGTGACATCATGAGGGTTTTCTAAGAATGGACTTTTGGTTTATTTGTCTATAAGCATTTTGAATTTGATTGACAAATTTTATGAAATTGAAATAAAATTGACACCCATCTGATCTGTAAATAATGGTTCCAACGCAAACAAATATGCATAATGCATGTGTGTGTGTGTTTTTGTGTATCAATCTTACAAGATTGTTGACACCGACAGTGTGCCTGTCTGGAAATGGATAGTTTTATGTGGATGGGATTGGGATATGTGGATGGGATTGAATATCCAGAGAATCCGTAAAATAAAATAGAAATATAATTTGATTATGAACATTATCTCTTTTGTCAAGGGAAATGGAATATAAAAAAATTTGATGTGCTGGGTTATGAGCAGCCATTAATTCATAGTAAAATTGTGAGTAATTTTGGGATTCCATTTTTTGATAGAATGTATATGAGAATAACATCTATTTATGGATATGAGCTTCATAAAAGGAAATGAGGAAGTACAAAATCATCCAAATTTGGGAGAGGTCTTACACTGACTTCCCAGAATACTCTGCTCATGGATTTTATATATATAAACTTGAATTTTATCAGCATATAAATTGTGCTGTATGTATGGATGTGTTTTAGGCATAGATGATATGGGAAAAGAGTAAAGAAAATTTTGCTGGTTTGAACTATTGTGGGTTTTCAGTTCTGGAGTTTAAACAAAGTCACTGGTTAACAGATGAGAAAGGATAGTAAATAAATTATTCTCTGCTGGGCAAATTAAGTACGATATTACTAAGACTTATGAGAGCTATTGTTCCGCCTTACAGCAGTGGAAAATTATTGGAAAAAAATTAGATCCAACATAATGAATCTATAAAAGAATGTGATAGGGATAATATCCTCAATTTGTACTAATTATTTGATTGTGGGTAAAGGAATTAAGTCATCGTAGTGGATTGTTAACAGCAGCCTGAAAATGTCCTGAGAGTGTGCATCCATGTAATCAGAAATCCCAGATTTGTTTTTACAAACAACATTTTGGTAGAGGTCTTGTGTGGAACACTTCCTTGGTAGATAAAAAACGGTACTGCATGCTGGCAGCCACTTTTGCGGCCAGTTAGGCCAAACAAATTGAGAGGAAATTGTAGTTAAATACGTAAGTTACACATGGCTATTTGTAAAAAAGGAAATTTGTTGAGATGGGAAACATTTTTTCGAAGGTTTATTAAGGTGTTATAATATGACATGTGGCAAGGCAAACTATTGGATGGGAAAATTAGATCTGGCTATAGAATAAATTTATTGACCCCTTGAAGTTAATCCTTCGAATCATTGTTTCACTGGCATTTTTGTTCAAATTGGAAATAGTTTGGTAGAGCTTTGGTTAAAACCTTTGGTTGCGGTATCTTGGAACGAATTGATAAACCATAGGAGATTGATAAGAATAGAAACAAAGATGGACCCAAAATAGAAAGTTGGATTCATGCCCCTCATTGCAAACAAGCACATGGGGCTAAGGTGGACGATCCCACAGAAAATGAGGCTGCACCTAGCAGCCCAGCAGAACATTCAGTGGTAGATAAATGATAGTAGTGATTTACAGTCATTTGAATTACATTTTAACACCCCTTGCATTGATAAACACTACATTTTCAACATGTGATATTCCTACTTGGGATAGTGACATTTATTTGCCTACATGACATACAATTACCTGCTGATATTAATACAACATGAGTGAAAAATGTATCACAACTACACTCATGATCAGGGGATTGAGTTCAACCCCGGGAGATAGGGGGATCATTTGTAAGACAAATAATCTGATTATGTTACATATTAAGGGATTTTCTTTATTTACCTTTTAGGAAGCTTGTTAGTTTGGTATATAATGTCTACAAAGAGTAGCAGACTTGTTTGTTGGTTTAGTAGTTATATTGGCAATTGTTTTAGTGGTGGCTTGCTTGAAAGCCTTAGTGACGGTGTGTTTGAATAAGGTAACCAACAACACGATGATAACGCATGAAGTGACAAATGAGGAAAGAAATGTGGATCCAGAAAAGGAAGACTTTTATGGCGACATAAACAGTAGAATTAAGATAATGGCATAACGACAATGTTATGAGTTGTGTCAATTACAATATCAGTGAACTCATATCACCACAAGTGCCACACTGTTAAGGGAAAAAGAGGGAAAAGAAAAAGTGGAGAGGAATTATGGTAATAATACATTATGCTTAATTTGTTGGTTTGGGAAAATTGTTGTTGGGAATTAGGTATTCCCGTTTGTGATTGTAATCATATACAATTGATTTTCTTAGAGTAGTGCTAAAATACCTGCATGAGTTAATTTTTGAACTATATTAACCTGAAAGCAATTGTGGATGCTATTCTTAGTTTAGTAATAAAATACATACCTGATTGAATATTATTTGTGTGACGCATATAAATGAATATAACTTTTGTGTTAAGGAAAAACAGCAAATTGTTGAATGTGAAACTATCGGAAGATATACATGATTATGCTGATTTCATGGTAAGATGTACCCTATCTGATTCAGTGTGTGCGGAAAGCAGATTCAGATGTGACTGAGCATAAGGATAAGACGAGATCACATTTTGAAGGGAGTGCTAACGGAATTGGGAAGAAGTTCGAGAAAGAAAATTTGTGGCTAAAAATGAAGTTAATCATGGCATACACCCTCTTTCTCAAAGAATGATGAAGACATTCTCCCGTGTAACTTGGAGATGAATGCTTACCTTCACCAAGGAAATTTATGTGACCATTTGCCTGGATCACACTGCAACATATGAAAGAAAGGCGATCACTTACTCTTGTTCGAAGGCTTCGAACATTCATCACATCAGAAGTTGCAGGACAACGACATTTTACCTGCAACCTCTGTGAAATGCGGGGACATATGTTATTACTTCACCAACGCCCGGGGAACCAGCATGGAGCTGCAAAAAAACGGCTGTGCCCTTGTCACAACAGCTGTGCACGATTCTGCTGGTTGCTCCTGGTAAGGACCATGAATGACCTGAACACCATGGTCCCAACATCATTGTGGATGCATCCGGCATCCCTGTTCCACATCTTGCTGGCCAATCAACGTCACACCAATACTGGCTGCCCACTCATAATGAGGGAGGAGGCAAGTCGACTACAACTGGGCGAAGGCCTTGTTCAAGGAATCATTATGGTTCACAGCAAAAAGTGGCAAGAATGCTACAAGGAGAGCAGGGTCAGTCTATGACTCCGCAATGTTACCACAACAGCGAAATCCTACACGAAGTAGTGCAGGAGCTATGAAGACATTAGGAGAAAATGTTTCATACCTGGATTCAAACACAAGTGATCAGCCCTTCCTTTCAAACAAAGTCAACATTTGTGTGGAGGCAAACGTTTTTGCCAGATGGTGCAGATGCTTTACAAAACTTGAAAATGAAGTGAAATTGTTGTATCTTGGTGATGGTGAAGTGTTGTTTTGAAAATATATTTGTGATGCAAATGCAATAGATTGAACAATATGGAAGGAGTCAATGACCAACGAAATGTTTTGTGATTCTTGCAGGATGACGGTGTATGCCTAAGGGAATTTGATTACCAAAGTGATTGATTATTTACTTATACTTGTAATGATGTTTACTTGTAGTGATTGATTGTTTACTTATATTGATGTTTAGATTAATGGTTAATATAAACAAAAACAAAACGATGAGGGAATTGTGGAAGTGTAATTCAGTGTAACTTATTGATTGGCACTGGTAACTTATTGATTAAGACTGGTAACGAAGCTGATACATTTTACCTGCAACCTCTGTGAAAGCCGAGTTCGTAAATGAGTGTCAGGAATGTGCCCGAACATGGTAATCTCTTGTCCACCTGGTCACAGCCCCAGGCTGGAGCACCCTCCTACTGTGTAAATGGAAATCACAGCAGGAGGGGAGCGAGTTGATGCCAGGACTTGGTGCAATACATGACCTCGGGGCATCAGCGGAAGAAGGATTAACGTTTCAGCGGACAGAGGATTAAGTCCAGTTCGTCCATATAAACTAGAGCAAACGTGGAGTCGACAGAACTTGCTACGTGAAGCGCTGACCGAACGGGAGTGTCGGATGGAGAGAAGGACCAGCGAAAAGAGTTAACCTGATCCATTATATTATGCGGTATCATTTTGGTAATTGGATGAAGTGAATACAGTTTAATAAACTAGACCTTTTGTAACCTGTGTCCGGTCTTTGGAGTCCTGTGAGTCCCCCAGTACAAATTCCCTGACAACAGATAAAGGTGATATAATATAACAAATATCATGAAACATTTACATTTTGTAGTTCATTGTCTAATTTAAATGAACATAAATGCAAATTTCGCACGTGGAAAAAGTAAGTACACCCTTGGCTCTAATAGGGGGTATTGCCCCCTTTTGTCCGAAACAACCTCAAGTAGGCGTTTCTAGTCCAGCCTGGTGTTGGCTTAGCGGTTAGGGTGCTGGCTTGGGATCCTAGGATCCTGAGTTAGAATCCCGGTCGATCGCTGAATTAACGCCAGGGGGTTGACTCAGCCCGTCATCCTTCCGAGGTCGGCAAATTGAGTACCAGCTTGGTGGGATGAATGATCCCGGTGTGTTCCCTGGTATAGAGTAGGTACACCGTGTCCCTGCAGGTCATAGGAGGTGACTAAGTGTTGGCGTCAGGAAGGGCATCTGGCCATGGAACATTGCCTCAAACAAGGAACCATGATTGTCATGGGGCCCGCAAGGCAGCAGCTTTAGCAGGGAAAAATGGCCTCAAAACGATCATTCATTCATTCATTCATTTACATTTTGTAGTCCATTGTATAATTTAAATAAACATACAGTCACGTGAAAAAGTAAGTACACCCCATGTAAAGTTTTGACTTTTTCAACATATTTCAACATACAGCTATTTGGTCTTCATTTCAACAATATTGATAGATAAAGGTGATATAATACAACAAATATCATGAAACATTTACATTTTGAAGTCCATTGTATGATTTAAATAAACATAAATGCAAATTTCGCACGTGGAAAAAGTAAGTACACCCCTACATTTATCACTACTTCAAATACCTAAAATTAGAATCTGGTGCACCAGCTCAGGTGCAAATGATTAGAGCATTGTTAGAGACGATCTTGGAGGAAACTGTCTTATTTAAACCTGACATTTAGTTTGGTTTGCTTTTTGTTGTTGAAGTGGGCGACGTCACCATGCCTAGATCAAAAGAGCTCTCTGCAGCCTTCAGAAGGAAGGTTATAGATGCCTAGGAGTCTGGGAAGGGATTTTGAAAAGATCTCCAAAAAATTTGAAATCAATCATTCGACTGTCCGGAAGATCATCTACAAGTGGAGAAGATTCAAAAAACTGCCAACTTGTTCAGGCCAGGCCGCCCCAGCAAGTTCAGCCCGAGAGCAGACCGCAAGATGCTGAAAGAAGTCTCGAAGAACCACAGAATGTCATCACGGGACCGACAGGTAGCTCTTGCCACTGTTGATGTAAAAGTGCACGAGTCTACCATTAGAAAGAGGCTGCACAAATTTGATCTGCATGGGATGTGTTCCAGGAGGAAACCTTTGCTGTCCAGAAAGAACATCAGGGCAAGACTAAAGTTTGCCAATGAACACCTAGGCAAAGACCAGCACTCTGGAACAATGTGCTCTGGACAGATGAGTCAAAGGTAGAGCTATTTGGCCACAGTACCAGAAGACATGTTTGGCGAAAACCAAAGACAGCATTTGACCACAAGAACCTGATACCAACTGTAAAGCATGGTGGTGGAAATATTATGGTTTAGGGCAGCTTTGCTGCATCAGGGCCTGGGCAGCTCACCATCATAGAATCCACTATGAATTCTTCATTGTGCCAGAGGGTGCTTCAGGATAATGTGATGCCATCTGTCGGAGAGTTGAAGCTCAACCGAAGGTGGACATTGCAACATGACAATGACCCTAAACAACAACAACAACAACATGCATTTTAAGGCCATTTTCCCTGCTGAGTGGGGGTTAGCCTTGCGGTCCCCATGACAATCTTCTCCATTTTGCCCTATTTTCTGCATCTCTCCTTGTTAACCCCCTTGCCCGCATTTCATCTTCCACCATCTTTAGCCAGGTCTTTCTCGGTCTTCCCCGTCCTCGACTTCCTTCTGCATTCATTTCCATCACTCTTCTCAACCTGTTCCTCTTCACAGCATCAATCACAGCCTCTATTCCCAACAGCTTTCGCAATTCATCATTTGTCTTCCTCTCTCTCAACGATACTCCGCACATCCACCAAACCATTCAAATTTCCACCCTTTCCAGCCTTCGTTGCTGCTCGACATTCATTACCCATGTCTCGCTCCCATAAATCATAACACTTCTCACACATGCAGCATACACCTTTCCCTTCAGCTTCAACGACACTCCCCTCCTCATCAGCACGCCACTCAATTCCCGAAACTTCTTCCATGCACATCTCACTCTAGCAATCATTGCCGAGTCTGATCCACCTTCTCCATTCAGCATGTCTCCGAGGTAGCAAAAAAAATTCACACCTTCCAGCTTCACGCCATCTCCAAGATCCAACTCAACATTTCCTCCATCTGCAGCTCCCTCTGTGCACACCTTACATTTGAATGTAGCTGCCACACTGGTTAATGACCCTCTCAGACCACTACATTTTTGATGAACCCACTCAACGCACATTGTACATTGAATGAAGTTCACTCCAACACCCTTCCTGCACACAGCACATGGCCACTTCCCAGTTCTTTCCACCTCACCATATGCTTTACCACTTGCCATCACCTTCGTCTTTCCGATATTCACCTTCAGACCTTTTGTCTCCATACATTCCTTCCACTTGTTAATCTTTTCCTTCAGTCCATCCATACTTGCCGAAATCAACACCTGATCATCTGCATACAACAACTCCCACGGTAAACCCTCCTTTACGTTCTGAGCCAGCACCTCCATCACAGGTACAAATAGTAGTGGACTTAGTACCGACCCCTGATGCACCCCCACCTTCACCTCAAACTCACCACTGTTCCCGTCCTTCGTCCTTACAGCTGTGCGCACTCTTTTGTACATTGCCATCACTACTCTGAACAACCATTCCTCCACTCCTAACTTCCTCAATGCCCATGTCAATACTTCGCGTGGAACCCTATCGAATGCTTTCTCCAGATCAACAAACCCAAGAAACAACTTCTTCCTCTTCTCCATGTATTTCTCCTGCAACTGCCTCACAATAAAGAGTGCGTCTGTCATTCCTCTTCCTGGCATAGTCCCAAACTGTATTTAGTCGATCTTCACCTTCTTCCTTATCCTCCTCTCCAACACCCTTTCCAAAACCTTCATTCCATGCTCCAATAACTTTCTCACTCGATACGAGCCACAGTCCAGAGGGTCACCTTTCCCCTTGCATAGAGGGACGAGGGTACTCAGTTCCCAATCCACTGGAATGTGACCTTCTTTCACCACAACATTACAGATCTCTGTCATTCTCTTCACACCCCAACTTCCTGCCGCCTTCAACATATCTCCCTCAACTCCCGTCGGCCCTCCCACTTTTCTACTCTTCATTGCTTTTATCGCTTCCTCAACTTCCTTCTCAGTTATCTTCTCTGCCGGTCCTAAAACTGGGTTACTCTCTCTGTTGCCATCCCATTCATTCTCTGTATTCAACAGCATTTCCATTATATCTTTTCCATCTTCCTTTAAGTTGAAACCAAAGCGTTCAGAATCATTGGAATCTCCCGTGATGAAGCTGATTGTGAGGGCCTTTCACTCACTCACCGCAGGCAGGTTGGTGGTCTTTCCATCTTCTACTGACTCTTTTCCTGCCTTGCTCACCCAGCTCTATCTGTGCTCTGTCCCCCAAATATTCCGACAGGTTGCACAAGATCTGCCAGCAACCCTCTTATGGTTAAACTGCCAAAATCAAAACTCTCTGCTCACCTTCACTCTTTCATTCCTCTTTTCTCCCGCCTCTGGAACAAACTCCGCCACTCCCTTCAATCCCACTCCTCCCTCCAGGTCTTTAAAATAGCTGTTCACCACCATCTCTTATCTTCCCGCATCCAAAGCCTTGATCTTTTCTACCCCCGCTAATTCACCCCAGATCCACATTTTTTGAAATACCAAATTCTTTCCTGGAAGTCCTAGCAGTCCATGTGTTTTATGCTTCCTCTACCCTACTCAGCCTCTCTTTTAATGCCTCCCTTACTGTCACCTCTTTCAACCTCCACACCTTCATTCTCGGTTGGTACTTCACCCGCCGAGCTCTCGTCACACCTTTCACCCTTATGTCGCAGACAACTAAGTGGTGCTGTGAAACAGCCTCCTCCCCCGAGATCACCTTTGTGTCCCGGAGGTGCCCTCTATCTCGCCTACGCACCATCAGGTAGTCAACGGTTGTCGTCGACTCAACTGACGTGTATGTAACAAGATTATTATCCTCTTTCTGGAACTGAGTGTTACAAATCAACAAATCAGCTCCATCAGCAAAATCCAAAATCCTTTCACCTTCTCCATTTCTCACACCATGTCCGTAACCCCCATGAACTCCCTCAAAACCATCCATACTCCTTCCCAAAGGTCCATTTAGGTCTCCTCCTACCACAACAACTTCATCAACTTTCACGTTTTCCATCAGCTTCTCTATTGCACACCAGAACTTGTCCTTCTCTTCATCACTCCGACCAACCTGCGGAGAATATCCCGAGATGACGTTCACCAAGAGCTTTCCAATCATCATTTTCACAATCATCAACCTATCACTCACTCTAGTCACACTCACAACACTGTCTACAAACTCCTCAGAAAACAGGATGCCAACACCATTCACGCCGTCCAGGCACCCTTGCCACACAAACTTGTATTTCTGTCCGTGCCTACCCTTCACCATTCTCACACCACTTCCTTTCCATCTCGTCTCTTGCACACAACATATGTCCACTCTTCTTCTGACCAATACTTCCACCACTTCTCCTGATCTCCCTGTCATTGTCCCTACAATCCATGTCCCAAACCTCAGAAACAGATCTCCACTTCGGGCAATGCCCTGCCCATATGTAGTTGTATTTGTCATGGTTCTCTTTTTGAGGCAATGTTTTTATGGCCGGATGCCCTTCCTGACGCCAACCCTCTTAGTCGCCTCCTACGACACGCAGGGATACGGTGTACCTATTATAAACCAGGGTACACACCGGGAAACGTTTAAAACATGGAAATTATTGGGGGGGGGGGGGGGGGGACGGCATCAGCACCACGGCTGTAGGGGCCCGGTCAGCACCACACCACGTCGGCCCGGTCAGCACCACACCATGTCGGCCCGGTCAGCACCACACCATGTCGGCCCGGTCAGCACCACACCACGTCGGCCCGGTCAGCACCACACCACGTCGGCCCAGTCAGCACCACACCACGTCGGCCCGATCAGCACCACACCACGTCGGCCCGGTCAGCACCACGCAATATCGATGTCTTCCACGGTGACCTCGTTCGGGGGAACGCAAACCACACGATGACCCTAAACATACCAGTAAATCCACCAAGGAATGGTGGAAAAGAAAGAAATGGAGGGTTCTGGAATGGCCAAGTCAAAGCCCGGAACTAAATCCCATCGAGATGTTGTGGGGGGATTTGAAACGAGCTGTGCATGCAGGAAACCCCTCAAACATCGCACAGCTGAAAGAACTCTGCATGGAGGAGTGGGCAAAAATTTCTCCCAGTCGATGTCAGAGAATGGTAGACAGTTATAAGAAATGCCTACTTGAGGTTGTTTCTGCCAAAGGGGGCAATACCACCTATTAGAGCAAAGGGTGTACTTACTTTTTCCACATGCGAAATTTGCATTTATGTTTATTTAAATTATACAATGGACTACAAAATGTAAATGTTTCATGATATTTGTGATATTATATCACCATTATCTGTCAATCTTGTTGAAATGAAGATCAAATAGCTGTACGTTGAAATATGTTGAAAAAGTCAAAACTTTACATGGGGTGTACTTACTTTTTCATGTGACTATAGAAGATTATACAGTCATACCCCGTTTTACGCCATTTCGACCTTTGTCAAATCTGACTTTACGCCACTCTTCCAGAGTAAATTTCAGTTCAGCGAACGTCATGATGTGCGACTTTACATCACTCCTATGGACGTGAAAAAAAAAAATTTCCCTTAAAAAAATTAAAAATAAATAAAAGAGTACATAAATTAACAATAAAGAAGCTAAAAAAACAATTTAAAATACAATAAAAAGCACATTAAAAATATATAAAAATGTACGTACAGTATACTGCACGTCCGCGCAGCTGCTGGTTCTCATTCAAAACAGAGGCGACGTACAGTATTCCTTTACTGTGTCTGTGTTAGCCATGGGTCCTAAGAAGGATAATGCTAGTGTTTCCAAGCGTAATATGGTTACGATGGAAGATAAGTTAAATCTGATTAAAAGGTATGAAAAAGGTGAAAAAGTGTCGGTGATAGCGCATAGACCTTATCGCGAATCGGAACCGCAATGCGTCATGGGATCGGAAAGGGGCAATAGCGCCGCCGGCGGTCGCTGTCACTTTGACAGACTGCTTGTTTACATTGACACACTATGTGATCCTTACCACTGTGATCAGCTCATGAGCCAGTATTTGCAAGCCAAGGACACCGTCGCAAAACTGAAAGCCGCCATTGCAGTATGTAACAAGAAGCTTACTGTTTCAGACATAGCAAACTGTGATGAACTTGTGAAACTTTATACAGGTTTACCTAGTTATGACCTGTTTAAGTGGTTATTAGCAGAAGTATCCCCTCGTGCACAGAACCGTCATTATTATAAGGGGAAATTATCAATGGAAGACAAGACCTGGCAAATCAATAATACTACAAAACTCGGAGTTAAGCGATCTCAATCTTTAGAGGATCAACTACTCATGACACTCATGAAGCTTCGGCTTAATCTTCGCGACGAGGACCTCGCATTTCGCTTTGGATGAGGACAAAGCACCGTCTCCCAAGTTTTGTTCGCAAGTGTACAGCCAATATAAGTCAAGACCTACTCTCAAGTGCCTTGTTGGTATTACACCTAGCGGAACAATTTCATACATTTCCAAACCTACAGGAGGAAACACGTCGGACAAAAAAATTGTAAAGATGACGAAAATTGTGGACAAGTTCCAGCCCGGCGATATTTGTATGGCCGATCGAGGTTTCAACATTCAGGAACTGTTCTTGCATAAGCAGGTTGTTTCTCTTCTCCAATGGGAACCCCCCTTTCCCTCAAATATTTCTTTAAATCGCTGGATTTTAATGCCAAAAACGCTGAATTTCTTTCACATTAGCCATCTTCCTTTCCGTAAACACAGCGTCGATCGTAGACAGACGCTTCCTCTTCTGGGTTCGTGTTTACCTTTGCCCCCTTTTCGATCCCATCATGCTTTGCGGGGGGGAGCGCCCTCTATTGATATTTACCAATTCGCGATAAGGTCTATGACTTAGGGCTGCCACGGTCGACGGTATCGACCATCATTCATGATAGGGAACGTATTCTCGCATACATCACTGAAAAAGCGCCGCCGGATAAGACTGCTAAAATGTGTGTTTGTGTTCAGAAGAGACGCCATGTTTAAGGTAATAACATAATCTAATTAATTTTATTTATTACTCTTTACAAATTAATTTATTAATTGTGTTCATTACTCATTAAAAAATATGAATAAAATGTGTTTTTAGTGTTCTTTAAGGTTTAGCGATAGTTATATACTTTCGCGAGTTATTTACTCTAGTTTTACGGTGTTTGTCTTCATTTTAAGGCATTTTTAAGGTTTTTTTTTTGCTTTGTTTTTTTTGTATACAAGATCGAGGGTCGTGAATGAGCTAAAATAGTATGGTCGTTTTAAGTCAAAATCATGGGCTACTGGGAAAAAATTGTTACCTAAGCATATATGGTATCAATCAAAGTGTATTTTTGTGCTCTTTAACATGAAAACTCCTCTTCAATCCTCCTTGGGGAAAAAAAGTTATGGTCGTTTTAGTGAAGGACCCTTTTTCAGTCAAATTTCAATGGCTTCCCATGTCAGAAACCACAGACACGATATAAGCATACATGATTTGTGCCTAGATGCATTATCAAAGTTCTTTAATCCAACGCCTTTCATATATTTTAACAGTAGGTCATGTGACAATTTAATTAGCATATTTACTAAAATGTTTATTTTACACTTTGGGTTTATTTAATGTTTTTTGGTGGATTTTGATATTTATTACATCAATTGATTAATATATTACGGTAGTTTTATTATTCCAGTCCATGTTCAGATCACGTCGGGGTCACCAGTGAAGTGTGGTGCTGCGCACACACAACTTGCTTGCCAAAGAGGTAGGCCACAACGCGTTTGTTAAAACAAAAGTCTTTATTTCGAAAGCTCGAACTGCAGCACTGAGCGGGCTCGAGCTTAGAGCCCGCATATATGTGCTGAGGCCACGCCTAGTCCCCGGGCGTGGCCGATCGGTCGAAGGGCGGGGCATGTGCCATCGGTCCCCGCCTGGGTGCTCGCGCCACCCACTGGTGCGCGGAATTATTGCCCCTTGTGCCCGCCACAATGTCAAACAACCCTTGAAGGATCGAGATCATTGGTTCAAAATATCCGATTTTGTGACCGCGATTTCAGTTATTTCTTGTAAACAAACATTATTGACAACAGTTCGTGCATGCGTGAAATATTTCCGAACGACGTATGTGACACGAGGTTGTTCACCTGCAGCTTATTAGTGAGTGAATAGTGTAATTAACTTCACGTACAGCGGGCGGGGAATTCCAGCGGGCTTTCGAATGGTCGAGGTAAATGCTTGATGTAGGGGTGGCCTAGGCTACGTAGAGTTAGGGTTTTTATCATTGTCAGTGGCGGAGATTCTAGGGGTGGTAGGGGGCATGCCCCCTACGAAAATCCCACTCGGTTGTTTCAGACTGAGTCGGTCAATTCGCGGCAACCTAAGAAGAGAAGTGAATGAAGAATCTTGGAAATGGTTACAGACAAAATATGAAAAAACGACATTATCATGTATACCAGTCCCAAATGTCTATAAGGCGAGCCGATATATTTGCTACCGTCAAATTCCGCGCAATACAGGGTTGATTAAAACGATATATATTTTGTACAATTAGTCTTCCATAATCGATTAAATAAGCCCCACAAATGTGTACACCGGGGCCCCTAGGCAGCCCCGGGCCGCCAGCCCATTGATAATAATATTTTTATGCTGCATATTTTTTATCAACGATTCATATTTTTCTATATATTCTATAGTAAGTCCTGTTAAGTGTTTTTGATGTGGTTTTAGATGTATTTTATACGCAATTTTAAATTACGTTTTTATGCCAATGGAAGAT
Organism: Myxine glutinosa; assembly: GCF_964187855.1. Lineage (NCBI taxonomy): Eukaryota > Metazoa > Chordata > Myxini > Myxiniformes > Myxinidae > Myxine > Myxine glutinosa. The sequence continues at coordinate 53,361,805 of NC_136264.1, read as the reverse complement.
GGAGTTCCTTGTTGTTTTATATTAGCGAGAAGGGCAATAAAAGTTTCTTGTATCTTGTAAGTCAGTCAATTCAGTGGGTAGCCACCCCTTAAAAATATTGAATCTCCGCCACTGATCATTGTTACACATCTTGCACACATGGAGTGAATTTTAACTAGACTATCCCTATTTACAAACCTCTACTAAGTAAAATGTTTTCAGTCGGGGGTCTGTAAAATGTTTTCAGTCGGGAGGTCTATTTGTTTATTTTCCCTTTTATTTTTTCCTTTTTATTTCCAGGTAACAAAATGGACACGGCTCCCAGCGAAGAAAGCCTTGTCTTCAATGAAAACAGCTGTGTTATATGTCGAAATGGCTTCCAAGCACCGGGTGATGCGGTACAGGTCACTAGGGGTCTGCCAAATCTGATCATCTTCAGTGAGGTACTAGGCAGCCTTGTTGCCTTGGCCTTGGCCAACTTGGCCAACTTGATCTTCGCGATTATCTTCACCAGCGAAGTAGCACTACACCGAGTGGAAAAGTTCTTGTTCATGGGGAATGCCGACGCACCTTCGTTGACAAGAAGAGGTTGAAGCGCCCAAGTGAGGAAAAGGAAACATTGAGTCCAAAGAAACAGAACTTGCGATCCGGCAGAGAACCATTCCAATGGAGGGAGAACTGTTTATTTTGCAACAGTGAAGTGAAAGTTGATAAACGACACCCAGACCGCGATGAATCTAGAGTTGTGCGCACGATTCCTTTTCGTGAAGAAATGCTTGCAAAATGTCAGAAAAGGCAAGACACTTGGGCTAAGGATGTGCGCATGTGCCTTCAGGACTGCATTGACCTTGTTGCAGCTGAGGCAGTGTATCACAAATCTTGCTACTCTCGATTTTACTCTGACAAAGACCTAGCCTCTCCCAAAGGAGCTTTGAAAGCTGCTGGCTGCCCTGAAAGCCAATACATGTTTGAGCAATTCAACAAGTTGTGTGAATGGCTTGAGAGAGAAGCTGAACTGTATACTCTTCCAGAACTGTATTCAAAAATGATCGAGATTGCTGGTAGCAGTGATGTGTATGCTGTAAAGAGAATAAAACAGAAATTGCAGGATCGATACAAGGACTTCAATTTCTTTGCTGAAGTTGATGGAAGAAAAAACGTTGTGTGCTTCCGGAATATGGCCAACTTCATCATTAACGAGAAGTGGTACGAAGAAAAAAGACTGAACATTGAGGACGAAGCAGACAGGATCGTTCTCGCTGCGGCAAAGATAATCAAGGCCCAAATCCGGGCAATGTCATATTCCAAGGATAAGTATCCAACCACTGACGATATTCGAAACGGCCTAGAGTGGCTGCCACATAGCCTGCGGATTTTTATGGAGAACATTTTTTCTTCCGACACCAAGCAAGCTTCAATAGGACAGTGTATCATCCATGCGGCAAGACCTCGCTCTATCATCCCCCCTTTGGTATTTGGCTTGGGTGTTGAGCTTGACCATGCATACGGTTCCAAATGGCTCATCAATGAACTAGCCAGATTAGGGTATTCAATATCCTATGATGAGGTGACGAGGTTCAAGCAGTCAGTGGTTCATACTGAGAACTTCGATGATCTAATTCCTGCTTATCCTGGAAGTTTTACCCAGTGGGTTGGTGATAATATTGACCACAACGTTGCAACTCTGGATGGTCATGGAACATTTCATGGAATGGGTGTGATTGCAGTGTCGACGTTTGGCAGACCTGTTCCTCAAGTGACACCTCAGGATATCGAGCGACGCAAGATAATGCAAGTTGAGACAGTTGTGGCAAACAAGGGAATTCCCATCCAATCGTATGACGAGCCAGACACTCCTGGCCTCTCTTCAACGGTCTACAAGCCTCTCATTGAGCTGCAATTCCCTTATGTTCTGCCACCTTCTGTAAACTCAGAATTGCTTTGGCACTCCGGTTGGTACTTTAGCAACTCCACAAGCCCACGACCTAACTGGTCAGGATTCATGCAGGACGTCTCAACTGGTAGACATCCACCACAATCTCATGTGCAGATGTTGCCAATAATCGACTTAAACCCTGCTGATGAAACCTGTATCTATTCTACATTGCTGTACATGCAGAGCCAAGCTGAGAAGTTGAACATTCCTACACCGTGCATCACGTTTGACCAGCCACTCTGGAGAAAAGCTGTCGAAATCATCGATGCCAAGTCACTGAACATAGTCTGCAGGTTAGGAGGCTTTCATACCATGATGAGCTTTCTCGGCAGCATCGGCAACTTGATGGAAGGTTCAGGCTTGTCGGACTTGCTTGAAACTGTTTATGGTGTGAATGCTGTGACACACATGATGTCGGGGAAGGCTGTTTCAAGAGCTCTAAGAGGACACTTTTTAGTTGAAGCAGCACTTATGGCCAGACTCATAGAAACGGTGCTTCCAAGGAAATCATGCCAGGACAACGACGGTGATCCTGTCGTGATGCATCACAGGACAACCGTGGAGACGGGTGATGAAGATAGGGGGAATTCACTTTCGAGGACGAAAGTGAGGAAGTTTCCAGTGACGCTGACTTGGAATGTCACGAGGAGTTTGGCATCACTTTGGATGAACTTGACTGCGATTTAGAGGAGTCCACCAAGAGGCTGAATGAGACTGAAGTAGAAGAGCTACGTTGGTACTACGAACAGCTTAGAAATCACGAAATCGATGTTGAGAGTATTGGTGAGTCACCTGCCCTCCTGACGCTGAAAGACATCATGGAAGCCATTAAGTGTGAGCAAAAGAAGTGTTCAAGAACAGGCAAAATTGTGGCTGACTTACATGGAGTACATCGACACTTTAAAGCTGTTCATTCGTGCAGAGAGGACTGGTAGTTGTAATATGCATATCATCACAGTTAGTCGTATGCTGAACCTATTTGCTGCCACTGGCCACTTCAACTATGCCAAAAGTGCTCGCCTGTATCTCCAGTGGATGTTAGAGCTGCATTCAAGCCAACCCTGGTTGTATGCACAATTTTCAGGCACACAGTGCACAATATCACACAGTGCGCCGCAGCGATCGGTTTTGGGCCGGCTTGTGGACAGATCTCACAATTGAGCAAGTAATGATGCGATCTATAAAGAGCCGAGGAGGGTTAACTAGAGGACGAGGGATCACAGACACGGTGAGATTATTATGGATATACAGTATGCATAAGTGTGCCGAGGTGCACGAGGCCATGACCGATGTCACAGGACTTGTCCACAGAACCAGTGAGCAGCATGTGGAGCTGGGGGGCGCCCGCTGTAATCGTGATTTTGAGGATTTTAACAGAATCTTCAACTGGCTTGCTCAGCATGATCCCTTTGATGTTCAGAAGCACGAATTGAGATCGCTATCATCAGGGTTAACTGCTACCGATGGTGACGGTGTCAATTGTGACGAGGTCAAAGAAGTTGGTTTGTCGCTCCAAGAAAAACTTGATAATGTCAAGGTTCACGAAGCATCGATGAAACGCAATCAGAACGTCCGCACTTTGATTCATTTAAAAAAAGGAATCAAGATCAATCAGCAGACGGTGCATGTTGATCCACTTATTCTGTTTTCAAGACTGCTGGTCCTTCTAGAACGATGCGAAGAAACAGCACCCTACTTTCAGTACGAGCTTACTCCGTTCCCGACATATCTGTTCAAAGACTTTGCCATGCGTAAGCCGAATAAGGCCGTTTTGGCCAACAGATTGACTAGTGGCTTAAGCATGGTGAGAGCATTACAAAACACGACGTATGTTTTAGATGGAGGGGCCTTGCTTCAGCAGATGTTCAGATCAGCAAAGAAATGCATGCTCACAGAAATCAACAGCTCTTTCTCGCGAACGAAAAAAACAAGACCCAGTTCATCAATTTACTCAGCCACTATCTCAGGTTGGACGGTCATGAAGTGGTTCAGAGTGAGAGCGATGCTGATACCCAGATCGTTTCTGCAGCCCTTGACCTAGCTTCAGCTGGCCAGCATGCCACAGTGGTAGCTGACGACACTGACGTACTTGTTCTTCTGCTCTTTCACTGGAACACAGACATGGCTGATATTCACTTACGATCAGAACCCAGGAAAGCACAGAAGAGACCTTTGAAGCTCATTAATATCAAAGAAGCTGTAGGACACTTAGAGCAGACTGTTCTTCATCACCTTCTAGTAATTCACGCATGGGGTGGCTGCAATACAACCTCTGCTGTTTTTGGTCACGGAAAATGCAGGATCCTCAAGCTTGTCCAGAATTCGCAAGAAGTGCGACAATGGTGTGCAGTAGTTGCACAGGAGGATGCGACCCAGGATGCTGTCGGAGAAGACGTTGCACGGATTTTCATCAAGATGTATGGCGGAAAGCCAGACGACTCATTGACCAAATTACGACATGCTCGCTACAGGGAGCTTGCAGCAACAACTGCTTCCACGATGCGACCAGAGCGACTTCCCCCGACAGAACGAGCTGCATTCCAACATAGCCTCAGAGTGCATCTGCAGGTTATGATATGGAAAAGTCTGAATGTATCTCAAATAGAACCGTGTGAATGGGGGTGGATGGTGGAGAATGGTAGATTGGTGCCTGTCATGACCGACATGGAACCTGCCCCCGATGATCTTCTAAAGTATGTGCGCTGCAAATGTAAAGCATCGTCACGAAATCCCTGCAGCAAAAATCTTTGTTCCTGTCGGAAAAGTGGGCTCAGTTGTGTAAATGCTTGTCGTGACTGTCGAGGTGAAGAGTGTCAGAATGCTGCTCCAGTGCAACCGGAAGAAGACGAAATGCCTGTGGATGCGAACATCTTTGAGATACTACTTTAGATGTATTTCCTACATAGTACATATGATTTACATCTTCCGTAGAAAGTAAGCCATTCCAGTTTGTTCCCTGTTATTTTTTTGCAATGTTGCTTGGTAATGGCCTGACTATACCCCGGACGCGTAACATTTTTTTCCCATGATGGTACAGGGCAATTATACTATACTATACTATACTATATTTTAATGACAATTGCTATGTACCATCATGGGGAAAAAATTTGCACCCCGGACACAAGGCTGTTACCATGCTGGATAAATCGTGCTGTAAAACGTTTTCCCCAAAGAGGATCAAAGAGGAGTTTTCACCATCTTGTAGAGCAGAAAATTGCGCTTCTTTTGATGCCATATATGCTTTGGTAACAATTTTTTCCCGGTACATCAATCAAACGACAAGACTAAAAGGCATTACGCCCGGTTTACGTCAAAAACCGAGTTACGTCACGGCTTATGGAACCAATTAATGACGTAGGCCGGGGTATTACTGTATATATGTGTATATGTATATATATATATATATATATATATATATATATATATATATATATATATATATATATATATATATATATATATATATATATATATATATATATATATATACAGTCACGTGAAAAAGAAAGTACACCCCATGTAAAGTTTTGACTTTTTCAACATATTTCAACATACAGCTATTTGATCTTCATTTCAACAATATTGAGAGATAAAGGTGATATAATATAACAAATATCATGAAACATTTACATTTTGTAGTCCATTGTATAATTTAAATAAACATAAATGCAAATTTCACATGTGGAAAAAGTAAGTACACCCCTACATTTATCACTACTTCAAATACCTAAAATTAGAATCAGGTGCACCAGCTCAGGTGCAAATGATTAGAACATCGTTAGAGAGGATCTTGGAGGAACCTGTCTTATTTAAACCTCAGACATTTAGTTTGGTTTGCGCTTTGTTGTTGAAGTGTGCGGCGTCACCATGCCTAGATCAAAAGAGCTCTCTGAGGCCTTCAGAAAGAAGGTAATAGGTGCCTACGAGTCTGGGGAGGGATTTTAAAAGATCTCCAAACAATTTGAAAAAAATCATTCGACTGTACGGAAGATCATCTACAAGTGGAGAACATTCCAAACAACTGCCAACTTGTTCAGGCCAGGCCGCCCCAGCAAGTTCAGCCCGAGAGCAGACCGCAAGATGCTGAAAGAAGTCTCTAAGAACCCCATAATGTCATCACGGGACCTACAGGTAGCTCTTGCCACTGTTGATGTCAAAGTGCACTCGTCTACCATTAGAAAGAGGCTGCACAAATTTCATCTTCTTGGGAGGTGTGCCAGGAGGAAACCTTTGCTGTCCAGAAAGAAAATCAGGGCAAGAATAAAGTTTGCCAATGAACACCTAGGCAAAGACCAGCACTTCTGGAATAATGTTCTCTGGACAGATGAGTCAAAGGTAGAGCAATTTGGCCACAGTACCAGAAGACATGTTTGGCGAAACCAAAGACAGCATTTGACCACAAGAACCTGATACCAACTGTAAAGCATGTTGGTGGAAATATTGTGGTTTGGGGCAGCTTTGCTGCATCAGGGCCTCGGCAGCTCACCATCATAGAATCCACGATGAATTCTTCATTGTACCAGAGGGTGCTTGAGGATAATGTGGAAGTGTAACTCAGTGTAACTTATTAATTGGCACTGGTAACTTATTAATTAACACTGGTAACGAAGCAGATACATTTTACATGCAAACTCTGTGAAAGACGAGTTTGTAAATGAGTGTCAGGAATGCGCCCGAACATGATAATCTCTTGTCCACCTGGTCACAGCCCCTGGCTGAAGCACCCCCCTATCGTTTGGTAAACGGAACTCACAACAGGAGGGGAGCGAGCTGATGCCAGGACTTGGTACATGCATGACCTCGGGGCATTAGCGGAGAAAGGATTAACGGTCAGCGGACAGAGGATTAAGTCCAGTTTGTCCATATAAACGAGAGCAAACGTTGAGTCGAGAGGACTTGTTACCAGGAGCTCTGACCAACGGGAGTGGCGGAGGAACATCGGCCGAACGAGAAGGACCATGCGAAAAGAGTTAACTTGGTCCATTGAATTAAGCGGTATTATTTGGTAAATGGAATGAAGTGAATAACCAGTTAATAAACTAGATCTTTTGTAAAACCTGTGTCCGGTCATTGGAGTCTTGAGTCCCCCACTACAAATTCCCCTACAATTTGGAGGCACCGCTGACATCAATTGTACGAACAAGTCTTTAAAAAAAGGTGAGTGTGTCTTGTTTTGTCCAATATGATTACGAACTTGGAAATAGTTTTGTACATACATGGGGAAGGAGGTGGTTCTGGGGGTTCCGTGCGCACCGATGCCGCGACAGGTGGCGTGAGCCATCACGAATGGTACTTCGATAAACGACTGTAGCAATTTATTCGTGTTTTTTTTTTCTAAATGATTTCTGTAAATACGTATTTTTGCGCTGGTCATTAAGGGTCTTACTGTGACCTGGGAGCAAACGGAGCATGCGTGCACCTTGCGACCATTTGCTTCCAGGACGTGTAAGGCCGGTACACTCGTTTACACACCCGTACACGTATAAAGTACTTCTTTTTTTTGCACTTGTTCAAAGCACTCGACTTGCTCGGCGTGCGACAGGGAACCGGGAAATGGAATTATATTTATATATATATATTTTTACCTCATTCCAATTTATGGTATTGCGACAAAACGGCTTATATCTTTGGAACGACTGGTCGGATTTAGACAAATTAAAACTCGTTCGATCAACAAATAAATTCATGACAGACAATCCCACCTCATGCCGGTCCAGAGTTAGTGTGAAAGATGGCGATTGGATAAAAATTGCATACCAACACTCCCTCACTGTCCCTTATTGTCCCTCATGTCCATTCCGGCACCCTGTCTCTTGCTCCCGCTCCTTCTCCCTCCCTTTACTTCCCATTGGCGGACGTTTTGCGAGAAGCAAAGCGTTTTGCAGGAAGATTCCAGGAAACAAAACCAGTGCTGTTGTTTTTTTGACGAAATTTGCCAGACAGATAGCATGGGTGACACGGATTAAATGATTGGATTTTGGTGAAGACCCAGGTGCGAATCCGGCTACGAGAATTGTTTAAAGTGATTCTTCACCATCAAGAGATCGGGTGAAAAGCGATATACATTATATTTAACATAATATACTTATTAATGTTATTATTTTAATATTATTCATATATTTTAAAAAAAAAAAGTTATGGATGAGTTTGAACAGGTGGAATTTGGGGAAATTGGTGAACAAGTGCTTTTGAAAAATAATAATAATAATAATAATAATTCTGTATTATTTGGTTAACCAGTTTGTGTGAAACCTCAACCTAAATATAAAAATTGATCTGCTTGGTGTTAGTTTAAGGGCTGTTCCAAATTTATCCTGATTATGAGAGATAATTACAGGAAATGTGTACTGTTCTTGTTTGGTGATTATGAGACAAAAACAGCAGAGTGGGAATCGGCAGACAATGGAACAGCTAGCGACGAGTGTTTGTGAGTAACAACCACCCTCTGGTCGAGGCTCATAGGAGGGGTGATGCTTACTGATTCGGCACGCTTACAATAGGTGTTAATGGTGGGATGTCAGAGGTTTTGGTGTGGTTTAATGTTCACACTGTTTTGGAAAATAATGCTCGATGCAACATGATCCTAAAAAGAACCCATCCCTACATCGAAAGATCAGGAAGGGAAGGAATGGAAAATTTGAAGTATTAAAGTTACGGAACTCAAAATGTCTGGGTTTGGATGTAGTCATTAAAGGATTGAGTCATTCATTGGTGTGAGAATGGTCCTAACATTTTGATAAATGTTTGATAATGGTCCTGGTAATTTTAGTCTGGTAAGGTAAGGTAAGGTTAGTCCTGGTAAGGTATATTGCTGGGGACCCGAGGATGTGCCTTTTCAAGGTTTGAAATTAATCGGACAAGTGGGTCCCAAGGTACGGTCACCGTACTCGCAAGTCGTTCGCTTTGGCTTTGCGAATGGACCAAACCATTTCATGTAAATAGCGGGGGGGGTTCTGTGGTCGTTCGCTTTGGCTTTGCGAATGGACCAAACCATTTCATGTAAATAGAAGGGGGGGGGTTCTGTGGTCGTTCGCTTTGGCTTTGCGAATGGACCAAACCATTTCATGTAAATAGAAGGGGGGGTTCTGTGGTCGTTCGCTTTGGCTTTGCGAATGGACCAAACCAATTCATGTAAATAGAGGGGGGGGGGGGGTTCTGTGGTCGTTACTGCCACGTGGTTTCAAAGTTTTTGTTGTTGTTGTTTGCACGCATGTTTTTTTTTTGCAAGCACGTACGGGCAAGCACGTACGTGCGGGCACACCCTAGTATATATAAATTGAGGTAATATTAAGTTATGGAATTAATTGCTTTCAACAATGCAAAGGGTGACAAGATATGGGATTTTAATGGGATTTAAATGGGATATTGGTTTAGGAATGTTTAGAGGTCATTGCAATGTGATAATTACTTGTGATCTTTCGTTGTTGCAACGTTTTGTGAACATTTAAATGTTGGGTTTTGCTGACGTTTCCACAACGTCGCTACAACGTTTCACTTTCGTTGTTGCAACGTTTTGCTCCAACGTTTTGGGAACATTCAAATGTTGGGTTTTGCTGACGTTTCCACAACGTCGCCACAACGTTTCACTTTCGTTGTTGCAACGTTTTGCTCCAACGTTTTGTGAACATTTAAATGTTGGGTTTTGCTGACGTTTCCACAACGTCGCCACAACGTTTCACTTTCGTTGTTGCAACGTTTTGCTCCAACGTTTTGGGAACATTCAAATGTTGGGTTGTGCTAACGTTTCCACAACGTCGCTACAACGTTTCACTTTCGTTGTTGCAACGTTTTGCTCCAACGTTTTGGGAACATTCAAATGTTGGGTTTTGCTGACGTTTCCACAACGTCGCCACAACGTTTCACTTTCGTTGTTGCAACGTTTTGCTCCAACGTTTTGTGAACATTTAAATGTTGGGTTTTGCTGACGTTTCCACAACGTCGCTACAACGTTTCACTTTCGTTGTTGCAACGTTTTGCTCCAACGTTTTGGGAACATTCAAATGTTGGGTTGTGCTAACGTTTCCACAACGTCGCTACAACGTTTTACTTTCGTTGTTGCAACGTTTTGCTCCAACGTTTTGGGGACACTCAAATGTTAAGTAAATCGGATAAGAATTCATGAGTTATTTCATTATGAGCGATTAATGAAGTACTTATTTAATTAATTACATTTCTTATTAAATTACAGTAATTACATTACAGTAATTACCTGAGGTAATTACAGTAATTACAGTTCCGGTAATTACAGTAATTACAGTAATCATTACAGTAATTGCAGTAATCTTATTACAGTAATTACATTACATTAACTCAGGCACCTTTTGAGTAAGGAAGCTGATATTTGGACACGACACTGACCAAGTGATGTGGCTGTCAAGGAAAATATTGATTTATTGATTAATCATTTAATAAATTAACTCGTTGATTTATAAATGACTTATTTAATTAAAAGTCCTCAGAAATACATCTTCGGATGAAATACTTGCAGATTGGTTATGCTATGAGCCAATTGATTAAGGAAAATATTTTGTGATGGCCATATTGGCAATTTCGTGGCCATATTCGTGGCAACTCAGTTAGTGCCACTGCACCTTTAAAATGCATCCCTGCGTTCATTTTTCGATCGATTGAGTTGAAATTTTGAACAATCGGATCTGGACTGTCGTTGTTAACGACTCTAGCACGCACTCGTCCAATCAGGATGGAGCGGTATGGTCCCCGGATTATCACTGCCCGCAGTTTTAATTAGTTTTACTTTTTCTCTTGGTCATATAATTTTGAAGACATGCATGTCATGATAGAGGAAATGTTTGTTCTGTTAAACGGAATAAATGTTGTTTATTTGTGTGGGTGTGTATTTTTGTGTATTTGGGATATATTTTCACGACTAATTCCAGTTATCGTCCTGCAAAATGTCTGCTCGTTCTTTTTCCTTTGAGTCGTAAATTCCTGTTGAACTCTCATTAAAATGCGGAATTAAGTACGCTGTGTGATGATGGAGATCCTTGATGACGAATCAGGAATAGTGAATGAGCAAACAAATATCACGGATGGTACACCGGATAAGGAAAATGTAGATGAAACCCCTTTTGCTCAGGTGCTGTGCAGCGCTGCACAAAGATCCATATGAGCGGGGCCTGGGTGCTGTGTAATTAGTACACAAAGAGCCAATTACTAGGGTGCTGAATAAACACAAAGATCCATTTTTTGGAGCTGGTTCTCCCGGTGCTGTGATTTATTCAAAGAACCAAATCTTGTAAGAATTAAGATATGATTTGTCGACATTATAAATACTTTAATATATGTAACGATTTTGTAACGATCATCCTGCAAAATGTCTGCTCGTTCTTTTTCCTTTGAGTCGTAAATTCCTGTTGAACTCTCATTAAAATGCGGAATTAAGTACGCTGTGTGATGATGGAGATCCTTGATGACGAATCGGGAATAGTGAATGAGCAAACAAATATCACGGATGCTGCGGCTGGAGCAGGGGAAGCGATTTTTGAATTGTTCAGTGATTATTCGATATTGTTATGACTTATTGTCAATAGGTATACTAAGTGGCCATGAGGTAGCCTGTTGCTATGTACAGTTTTATTCTATTGTTGATTATACCACATAGCTGTGGTGATAAAGGAAATGTTCGTTTTAAATAGATGATTATGATAGGACCATGACTATAAAATCATGATGATTATTATGAATGATATCATAGGGTTCAAATGCATAATGCTGCATGAACTTGGGAAAGAACTTTCAAGCCCTATGGGATAAATTGGGTGTTACAAGCGATGGAGTTTCAAAATTTAGCATGATTGAAGGAATTTGACAGTCCCATTTCAGGACTTTTACGAAATTTATATTGCCAAGAGATTTTGGGTACTATTAAAAGAAAAATGATGAGATATTTTTCCCAAAGAACTTTAATATCTGCCATCCATTTTGGCTGTCTCACGAATGAAGGATGAGTTGCCTTTAGTGGTTGCAAAGAAAATTTGTGGAGACCAGGCAAAATGGGGAAATATGTCAGATATGACCCTAGGACAGGACGGTGATTCATCAATTAACATGAGGTACGAACCAGAGGTGACGGTCAATGGATGGACCTGTCCTGACATCATTGGGGAAAGGGCTTATGCAAGGAGTCATCCAAAATGATTAATTTGATTTATTGATGAATATTGATGAATTAATTGAAATTGAATAATTGATTGAATTGTTAATTGATTGAATCTAATTGATTGAATTTAATTGAATAAATTTAACTGAATAAATTGAATTGAATATATTGATTGTTTGATTGATGAAAATGCGGTCTCAAGAAAGAAGCTTTGATATCTTTGCGAGATATTAACAATGTGGAGACAACCTGGGAAAATTGAGCAAGGTGGTGAGTTTATATACAGATATATATGTGCGGTTACCATTGTGTGATTTCCCCGTCAACAGAGCGGACACCTGAGGATTCACCCATTTCATACTGACCCTCCGGCTCATCTGCAAATACTGATCTGTGAGATTGGATTGTGCAAAAGCCACGGCTGAGGGAGATTCTCTGGAAATCACCGTGTGAACAGGTGGAGAGACCCTTCCTGGAGGTACGAGTGAAGCTTTAGAGGAACAAACTACAACACATCCAACGCTACTTTGATAAAAGGCAGAATGGGAAATGGAGCCTGCAAGAATACACAAGGACAACCAGAGATTCCACAAAAAGGTACTTGTACACATCATATGTACGACCGTTATGGTGCAGAAGCTATAAGGCAGGTCGAGAATTGGTATTTGTGGACAAAGGGACATGATGAGGAGTTTCCAAGAGATGGTACATTTGAGCGAAGTCGATTGGAAAGATTGGAACAAAGATTGAAAGCCAGGAAGAGACAGAATCTAACGGTAGACTGGCTTGCATTCCATCTTTGGGATGGTGAATCCAGACAACGGGAACAGCAAGAACGGATAACGGATCTAGAACTTAAAATAAAAAGGATACAGGATACAGTGGAGGAGACAAATGCACAACTGCCCTCGAAATTAGGAATGAAAGTGACGGTTGTCCCATCTGATTTCCAGTTGTCTCCCCAAAAAGGACGGTACAGAGAATTTTTTCGTGTTTCAGGAGACAACGAGAGATTGCAGTGGCAACTCAGGGATGTAGAGATGCAGCCCAGCAATACAAATGCACAGGTGCACAGACCAGGAAACGACAGAAACCGGTGTTTCGAGTGTGGAAAGATGGGACATTGGAGAAGAAGATGTCCGTATGTCAACAGGAGGACAAGGTCATGGGGCAAACCAAGATCAAGGGTACCAGTGCGTACCGGTACCTCAGACAATGATTAGGCCTTCATTGCTGCAAATCCCAAATGATGATTGGCCTCAACAGATTCGATTACTGGACAAACAAGAATAACTGTCGATGATTCTTGGGTCTGAAAAGTTTTCGGAGCAAGAATTATTCATTTTTTCTTTTGCTTGTAAGCAAATTAGTAATTAATTGATCACATGCCGAAATTGGATCTTTTATGTTGGGCACACAATTTTAAATTTACAAAGTTGGAACAATTGCTTTGCAAATTTTAAACCAAGGGACAAGGGTCACATGATGATCAGGTGGGAATTTCGGACTATTGTTCCACACGATTGATAAGTCAGTGGTCGACTGACATGTAAATGGGTGTGTAGTCAAATTTGGATAAATTATTGAGGGAACTGAAAAGGGTAATTTCAATGTGACATCATAGGGGTTTTCTAAGAATAAACTTTTTGGTCCATTTGTGTATTAGCATTTCTAAAATTGAAGGACAAATTTTATGAAATTGAAATAAAATTGACACCCATCTTGATCTGTAAATAATAGTTCCAACGCAAACAAATACGCATAATGCATGTGTGTGTGTATTTTTTGTGTGTCAATGTTAGTGTTTTTTATTGTTTTGTGTATCAATCTTACAAGATTGTTGACACCGACAGTGTGCCTGTCTGGAAATGGATAGTTTTATGTGGATGGGATTGAATATGCAGAGAATCCATAAAATAAAATAGAAATAAAATTTGATTATGAACATTATCTCTTTTGTCAAGGGAGATGGAATATAAAGATTTGATGTGCTGGGTTATGAGCAGCCATTAATTAAATAGTAAAATTGTGAGTAATTTGGGGATTCCATTTTTGATAGAATTTATATGAGAATAACAGCTATTTATGGATATGAGCTTCATAAAAAGAAATGAGGGAGTACAAAATTATCCAAATTTGGGAGAGGTCTTACACTGACTTCCCAGAATACTCTGCTCATGGATTTATATATATATATATAAACTTGAATTTTATCAGCATATAAATTGTGCTGCATGTATGGATGTGTATTAGGCATAGATGATATGGGAAAATAGTAAAGAAAATCTGGCTGATTTGAACTATTGTGAGTTTTAAAACGGAATGCATTGTGCATCTTAAACCAAGGGGCAGACATGAACGCGCTGTTACGTTATTTATACTCAGAACGCGCTGTTACGTGTACCTGCAACATATTTGTTAATCTCGCACACCTATATTGGCATACTGGTGTCAGTAGTACTCACTGGGTGCATAGAAATGGATGAGCAACAGTTAAGGGGGTGTAAAAAAAAACAAAAAAAAAAACACTTACTTGGATATTTTCTACAAAAGTAGGGGTTTCAATAAGTGGTACCATACACATGGGATTCATCAAATTAAGTTTTGGAGTTCAAACAAAGTCACTGGTTAACAGATGGGAATGGAGAGTAAATAAATTCTTTGATGCTGGGTAAATGAAGTGAGATATTACAAAGACTTATTAGAGCTATTGTTCTTCCTTGCAGCAGTGGGAGAAAATTTAGATCCAACATAATGAATCTATAAATGAATGTGATAGGGATAATATCCTCAATTTGTACTAATTATTTGATTGTGGGTAAAGGAATTAATTTATCGTAGTGGATTGTTAACAAGCAGCCTGAAATGTCCTGAGAGTGTGCATCCATGTAATCAGAAATCCCAGATTTGTTTTTTACAAACAACATTTTGGTAGAGATCTTATGTGGACGAATACTTGCTTGGTAGATAAAAACGGTACTGCATGTTGGCAGCCACTTCAGTGGCCATTTAGGCCGAACAAATAGGAAAAACTGTAATTGAATATGTAATTTACAGATGAGTATTTGGGAAGTAAAAAGGGAATTTATTGATTTGGGAGACATTTTTCGAAGGTTTATTAAAGTGTTGCAATATGACATTTGGCAAGGAAAATTATTGGATGGGAAAATTAGATCTGTTTATAAAATGAGTTTGTTGACCCATTGAAGTTAATTCTTTGAATTGTTGTTTAATTAGCATTTTGAGTTCAAATTGGAAATAGTTTGGTAGAACTTTGGTTAAAACCTTTGGTTGCAGTGTTTTGGAACAAATTGATAAACCGTAGGAGGTTGATAAGAATAGAAACAAATATGGACCTAAAATAGAAAGATTGTTATGATGATATGAATAAATACTGAGATTAAAAGATTAAATCAAGTGATGTTGCAAATGAAACAGTAGAATTAAGATAATGGCATAACGACAATGTTATGAGTTGTGTCAATTACAATATCAGTGAACTCATATCACCACGAGTGACACACTGTTAGGAAAAAGAGGGAAAAGAAAAAGTGGAGAGGAATTATGGTAATAATACATTATGTTTAATTTGTTGGTTTGAAAAAAATTGTTGTTGGGAATTAGGTATTCCCGTTTGTGATTGTAATCATATACAATGCTATTCTTAGTTTAGTAATAAAATACATACCTGATTGAATATTATTTGTGTGACGCATATAAATGAATATAACTTTTGTGTTAAGGAAAAACAACAAATTGTTGAATGTGAAACTGTCGGAAGATATACATGATTATGCTGATTTCATGGTAAGATGTACCCTATCTGATTCAGTGTGTGCGGAAAGCAGATTCAGATGTGACTGAGCATAAGGATAAGACGAGATCACATTTTGGAGGGATTGCTAACGGAATTGGGAAGAAGTTCGAGAAAGAAAATTTGTGGCTAAAAAATGAAGTTAATCGTGGCATACACCCTCTTTCTCAAAGAATGATGAAGACATTCTCCCGTGTAACTTGGAGATGAATGCTTACCTTCACCAAGGAAATTTATGTGACCATTTGCCTGGATCACACTGCAACATATGAAAGAAAGGCGATCACTTACTCTTGTTCGAAGGCTTCGAACATTCACCACATCAGAAGTTGCAGGACAACGACATTTTACCTGCAACCTCTGTGAAATGCGGGGACATATGTTATTACTTCAACAACGTCCGGGGAACCAGCATGGAGCTGCAAAAAACGGCTGTGCCCTTGTCACAACAGCTGTGCACGATTCTGCTGGTTGCTCCTGGTAAGGACCATGAATGACCTGAACACCATGGTCCCAACATCATTGTGGATGCATCCGGCATCCCTGTTCCACATCTTGCTGGCCAATCAACGTCACACCAATACTTGCTGCCCACTCACAATGAGGGAGGAGGCAAGTCGACTACAACTGGGTGAAGGCCTTGTTCAGGAATTACAATGGTTTACAGCAAAAAGTGGCAAGAAAGCTACAAGGAGAGCAGGGTCAGTCTATGACTCCGAAATGTTACCACAACAGCGAAATCCTACACGAAGTAGTGCAGGAGCTATGAAGACATTAGGAGAAAATGTTTCATACCAGGATTCAAACACAAGTGATCAGCCCTTCCTTTCAAACAAAGTCAACATTTGTGTGGAGGCAAACGTTTTTTGCCAGATGGTGCAGATGCTTTATAAAACTTGAAAATGAAGTGAAATTGTTGTATCTTGGTGATGGTGAAGTGTTGTTTTGAAAATATATTTGTGATGCAAATGCAATAGATTGAACGATATGGAAGGAGTCAATGACCAACGAAATGTTTTGTGATTCTTGCAGGATGACGGTGTATGCCCAAGGGAATTTGATTACCAAAGTGATTGATTATTTACTTATACTTGTAATGATGTTTACTTGTAGTGATTGATTGTTTACTTATATTGATGTTTAGATTAATGGTTAATATAAACAAAAACAAAAAGATGAGGGAATTGTGGAAGTGTAACTCAGTGTAACTTATTAATTGGCACTGGTAACTTATTAATTAACACTGGTAACGAAGCAGATACATTTTACATGCAAACTCTGTGAAAGACGAGTTTGTAAATGAGTGTCAGGAATGCGCCCGAACATGATAATCTCTTGTCCACCTGGTCACAGCCCCTGGCTGAAGCACCCCCCTATCGTTTGGTAAACGGAACTCACAACAGGAGGGGAGCGAGCTGATGCCAGGACTTGGTACATGCATGACCTCGGGGCATTAGCGGAGAAAGGATTAACGGTCAGCGGACAGAGGATTAAGTCCAGTTTGTCCATATAAACGAGAGCAAACGTTGAGTCGAGAGGACTTGTTACCAGGAGCTCTGACCAACGGGAGTGGCGGAGGAACATCGGCCGAACGAGAAGGACCATGCGAAAAGAGTTAACTTGGTCCATTGAATTAAGCGGTATTATTTGGTAAATGGAATGAAGTGAATAACCAGTTAATAAACTAGATCTTTTGTAAAACCTGTGTCCGGTCATTGGAGTCTTGAGTCCCCCACTACAAATTCCCCTACAATAATGTGAGGCCATCTGTCGGAAAGTTGAAGCTCAACTGAAGGTGGACCTTGCAACATGACAATGACCCTAAACAACAACAACAACAACATGCATTTTAAGGCCATTTTCCCTGCTAGAGCGGGGGTTAGCCTTGCGGTCCCCATGACAATCTTCTCCATTTTGCCCTATTTTCTGCATCTCTCCTTGTTAACCCCCTTGCCCGCATTTCTTCTTCCACCATCTTTAGCTAAGTCTTTCTCAGTCTTCCCCGTCCTATACTTCCTTCTACATTCATTTCCATCACTCTTCTCAACCAATCACTTTCATCCTTCCTCAACACATGACCAAACCATCTCAACCTGTTCCTCTTCACAGCATCAATCACAGCCTCTATTCCCATCATCTTTCGCAATTCATCATTTGTCTTCCTCTCTCTCAACGATACTCCGCACATCCACCGAACCATTCACATTTCCACCCTTTCCAGCCTTCGTTGCTGCTCGACATTCATTACCCATGTCTCGCTCCCATAAATCATAACACTTCTCACACATGCAGCATACACCTTTCCCTTCAGCTTCAACGACACTCCCCTCCTCATCAGCACGCCACTCAATTCCCGAAACTTCTTCCATGCACATCTCACTCTCGCAACCGTTGCCGAGTCTGATCCACCTTCTCCATTCAGCATGTCTCCGAGGTAGCAAAAAAATTTGACACCTTCCGCTTCACGCCGTCTCCAAGATCCAACTCAACATTTCCTCCTTCTGCAGCTCCCTCTGTGCACACCTTACATTTGAATGTAGCTGCCACACTGGTTAATGACCCTCTCAGATCACTACATTTTGATGAACCCACTCAGCGCACATTGTACATTGAATGAAGTTCACTCTGACACCCTTCCTGCACACAGCACATGGCCACTTCCCAGTTTTTTCCACCTCACCATATGCTTTACCACTTCCCATCACCTTCGTCTTTCCGATATTCACCTTCAGACCTTTTGTCTGCATACATTTCTTCCACTTGTTCATCTTTTCCTTCAGTCCATCCATACTTTCCGAAATCAACACCAGATCATCTTTTATTTTTTATTTTTTTTATTTTTTCTTTCTTTTTTTTGTATACAAGATCGAGGCTCGTGAAAGAGCGAACATTAATCACACAGAAAGACAAACCGACACATAAAACATATAACATTGGGAGCGGTAGACAAGATGGGGAGAGAGGGGGAAGGACACAAACACAACATTTGAGAGCAGGGACCGAGAGACATGGAGACATCGAGAGATCTGAGAGAGGGCGAGGGCTTTGGGGGGGGGGGCATGGGAAGGGGGCGGTGGGAGAGGTATAAAACATATGGACACTGCCAGGACTTCCAGGAAAGAAGTTGGAATTTCAAACAAGGTGGATCTGGGGTGAATTAGCGGGGGTAGAAAAGATCAAGGTTTTGGATGGGGGAAGATAAGAGATGGTGGTGAACAGCTGTTTTAAAGACCTGGAGAGAGGAGTGGGATTGAAGGGAGTGAGGGAGTTTGTTCCAGAGGCGGGAGAAAAGAGGAATGAAAGAGTGAAGGTGAGCAGAGAGCCGAGATTTCGGCAGTTTAACCATCAGAGGGTTGCTGGCAGATCTTGTGCGACCTGTAGGAATATTTGGGGGACAGAGCAGAGAGAGAGCTGGGGGTGCAAGGCCGGAGAGGAGTCGGTAGAAGACAGAAAGACCACCTACCTGCCTGCGGTGAGTGAGTGAAAGGCCCTCAGAGATAGCTTCATCGCGGGAGATTCCAATAATTCTGAAAGCTTTGGTTTCAACAGCGTGAAGCCAAGCTAGGTGTGAGGCAGGAGCACCGGCCCATAGGGGAGAACAGTATTCCATTGAGCTGCGGATGAAAGCCTTGTATGTGGTGAGGAGCTCAGGTGTGCCGAGGAAGGACTTCGCACGACGGAGGATGCCCAGTCGGCGACTGGCTTTGGAGGCCAGCTTGGAAATGTGGTTTTCCCAAGAAAGATCATGGCAGATAGTGAGACCCAAAATCTTGAGCGACAGAACTTCTTGGAGAGGATTGTTGAGAAAGTAGATGGGAGGGTTGTCCAGTCGATCTTTTCGGAGAGACATAGTAAGAGTGTGAGATTTGTCAGGATTGAAAGACATGTTCCACTTGTTTGACCAGTCTGTGATTTTGTCCAGGTCTTCAGAGAGTGAGGAGGCAGCAGACTGCCGATCTGAGGGAAGAGGATTGGAGCGGCAGAGAGTGGAGTCATCAGCAAAGAGATAAAGAGGATTTTCGAGAGAGTCAGAGAGATCATTGATGAAGACCAGAAAAAGCACGGGGCCCAGAACACTGCCTTGGGGAACTCCAGCCTGAACAGGAAGAGGAGATGAGAGAAACCCATTCAGGGCCACACGTTGACGACGACTAGAGAGGAAGTCCGCCAGCCATGCGTGGAGATTTCCATGGATACCAAAGGAGGAGAGTTTGGTGAGCAGAGCGGGGTGCCAGACCGTGTCGAAGGCACGTGATATGTCGAGGGAGACAGCTCTAATTTCCTGTTTGGCATTGAGGACCTCCATCCATTGTTGAGACAGCAGAAGCAGCATGTCCAGAGTAGAGTGACCTGGTCTGAAACCAAATTGATGATCAGAGATCAAGCCATTGGAGAAGAGGAAAGATTTCATATCCGAAGCAATGATGGATTCCATGACTTTGCTGATAATTGGGAGAAGGCTGATTGGTCTGTAGTTGCTAGGATCTGTTTTTGCACCTTTTTTGTGCAAAGCGGTGATGTTGGCTGATTTCCAAGCAGATGGCAGTTGACCTTGAGCAAAAGAGAGGGTGAAGAGAACAGAGAGAGGGTGAGATAGAGCAGCAGAGCAGGATTTTAGGACCCGTGGGCTGATGCCGTCGGGTCCAGTTGCAGAATCAGAGTCGAGGGTTGACAGAAACTTTTCCACCTTGTCAGGAGGAAAGGACACGGAGTCCAGGAGCAGCAGGGTACGACTGGGTATGGTGGGTACAGAGAGGGATGGGTTTGGGACACAAGATTTAGAGGCAAACACAGAGTTGAGGCATTCAGCTTTTTCACGTGCGGAGTCAGCTGTGTAGCCGTTTGAGGTAAGGGAGGGGATGGAGGGGGAACAAACACCAGAAACGGATTTGACCAGACGCCACCAGGATTTGGAAGAGGGAGACAGATAAGAGAGTTCGGTCTTGAGAACGGAGAGATATTGTTTCCTGGCTCTCCTGAGGGTGGACACACACTTGTTTCGGGCTTTGTGAAAGGAAATGAGATTTCCTTCCGTTGGATTTGCTTTCCAGGAGACGAAGGCAAGTTGTTTCTGGGCAACAGCCTCACCACAAGATTCCGTGTACCATGGACGGAGGAAGGGTATGACAACTGAAGACGAGATGGGATAAATCTGTGCATGAGAGAGAGCAATTTACTTTGGAAGAATTCCCAGGATGAGTTGATGTCAGAGGTGGTAGAGATGGGAGACCAGTCCAGATGATTGATGGCTGCTTGAAGACCGTGCCAGTTGGCCTGAGTGAAATGCCAGACTCGTCGACGCTGAGCAGGCTCCCTGAGGATGGTCAGAGAGATGTCCACTTTAACAAGGACATGATCAGATGATCCAATCGGAGCAGAAGAAGAGCAGCAGACATTTTCAGGGAAGTTAGTCATAACCAAGTCCAGAAGAGAAGATGTTCCGTTGACTGAGATCCGGGTCGGGAAATTGACAGATTGTGTCAGTCCCAGTGAGTCGCAGAAGTCCTTTGCTGAGGAGCCATGGCTGGTGAGAGAGGTACCCACACCCAGCCAACTGGCATGATGACAGTTGAAATCACCACATATGAGGAAGAGAGAGTTGGGATGAGTAGATAGAAGTTGGTCCATATCATCAGACAGCGAGATGTAGATGGAGTCATCACTGTTTGGTGGACGGTACAACACACATATGAACAAGAGGTGGGAGCGAAGGGGAAGCCGTAGCCAGAGGTATTCCTGGGGGTGAGGTGGAGAGAGTGCAGTGCAGGGCGAGTGAGGAAGAGAGTTTTTGATAAAGATAGCAACCCCGCCTCCAGGACGAGGCTCAGGTCTATCATACCGGAGGAGGGAGTAGCCCGGGAGAGATACTATGGAATCAGAGACATCATAAAGGAGGAAAGTTTCTGTTAAGCAGATCACGTCTGGTTTGACAGAAGCAACCTGTATGGAGAGATCAGTTAAGTTTGAACGAAGGCCCCGGATGTTTGAGGTCCATACCGTTAATGAAGAGGAAGGGGGAGCATCAGATACAGAACAGGGGGGAGGAGAGGTAGGGTAAGATGTGGAAGAGGTGGAAGAGGTAGGGAGAGCTGTTGAAGGTGTGTCAGAGATTTCAGAATAGCTCGGAGAAAGGGAAGGATGGGGCGGACAAAAGGTTTGATGGTGATTGGGTGAGCCACAATGAGGTGTTATTTGAGGAGGGGGAAGAGCGAGGCAGAAGGTTGGGGGAGATGGAGGTGAGAGTTTGAAGGGGGAAGAAGCGGGGAGGACGCTTTGAGGAGGGGGAGTGAGAGGGGGGAAATTGAGAAGCAATGAGGGTGGGGAGATTTGAAGGGGAGGGGTGAGGGGGGAGTTTGGGAGGGAAGGGACAAGGGGAGGGATTTGAAAGGGATGGGATATGGGGGAGATTTGGAGGGGAGGGGTGAGGCAGGAGTCTAGGAGGGGAGGGGTGAGGGGGCGTCTTGGCGGGGAGGGGTGAGGGGGTAGTTTAGGAGGGAGGGGGCAAGGGGGGAGATTTGAAAGGGATGGGTGATGGGGAAGATTTGGAGGGGAGGGGTGATGGGGAAGATTTGGAGGGGAGGGGTTATGGGGAAGATTTGGAGGGGAGGGGTGAGATTGGATTTTTGAAAGTGTACGATTTATGGGAAACGAACATTTATTGCAAAATGAGTTTCTTGTGACCTTCGAGTTAAAAATACGTTTAAGGACGCTGGATGGAGGATGGAGTGCAGGAGAGTTTAGGGAATGTAGAAAAAAGGCACTATAGGAGATGGATATTTTTTTTGGGATGAATTGATTTGGTGAGCAAGTCGAAAGCAGCCTTTTAAAGAAGAAGAAGAAAAAGGTGTTATAAAATATGACGGAATACATAACTTGAGGGGAAAGTGTAAACATTGAAGGTTAATGAGTGAAAACTATCGGGGGAAATGGGGGAGAAACACGTGGTCGAAGAACGAACGAACGAATAAGAATGAATAAACGAATGAGAACAGAGAAGGAAAATTTTTTTTTTTTTTTTTTTTTTTGAGTTGAGATGTACACAAGGAAGTAGGCTATGGGTGAAAAGACTGGGAATACAGAGAACGAAAGTTATTGGATCACAAACGACGGACCGCTGAGAGAAAAACAAAGTCTCAAGGTTGTACAGTGCACACTGTACAAGG
Organism: Myxine glutinosa; assembly: GCF_964187855.1. Lineage (NCBI taxonomy): Eukaryota > Metazoa > Chordata > Myxini > Myxiniformes > Myxinidae > Myxine > Myxine glutinosa. The sequence continues at coordinate 53,338,793 of NC_136264.1, read as the reverse complement.
CCTCAAGACACGACACGAATTAACACGATTTTCAATACAGGTATGAAAGATTTGCACCGAAAAATCTTCGTCGGGACACAATATACATACAACACCATAAATAAATACAGTTTTAACGAAAATACAAATGGGAACAATCACTTAACTTCGATTTCAAATCGTTCGCGACGCGGCAAAGGCCTTGCTCGCGACACGGCAAACAGACGATCAATTTATCGCATACAACATCTGCATACAACAACTACCACGGTAAACCCTCCTTTACGTTCTGAGCCAGCACCTCCATCACAGCTACAAATAGTAGTGGACTTAGTACCGACCCCTGATGCACTCCCACCTTCACCTCAAACTCACCACTGTTCCCGTCCTTTGTCCTTTCAGCTGTGCGCGCTCTTTTGTGCATTGCCATCACCACTCTGAACAACCATTCCTCCACTCTGTATTTAGTCGATCTTCACCTTCTTCCTTATCCTCCCCTCCAACACCCTTTCCAATACCTTCATTCCATGCTCCAATAACTTTATCACTCGATACGAGCCACAGTCCAGAGGGTCACCTTTCCCCTTGTATAGAGGGACGAGGGTACTCAGTTCCCAATCCACTGGAATGTGGCCTACTTTCACCACAACATTACAGATCTCTTTCATTCTCTTCACACCCCAACTTCCTGCCGCCTTCAACATATCTCCCTCAACTCCCGTCGGCCATCCCACTTTTCTACTCTTCATTGCTTTTATCGCTTCCTCAACTTCCTTCTCAGTTATCTTCTCTGCTGGTCCTAAAACTGGGTTACTCTCTATGTTGCCATCCCATTCATTCTCTGTATTCAACAGCATTTCCATTATATCTTTTCCATCTTCCTTTAATTCCATCTAGGTCCACAACGATTTGTCCCACTTCATCCTTCAAGCAACTCACCCCCATCATATCACACCTCTCTTTCGCTATCTGCTTTGCAATCCTGAATACCGCTCTCTGACCCTCTTCCGAATCCAAGCGTTCTCCGAACATTTTCCCACATGCCTCCTGGGCCTTTGCTACTTCTTTCTTTGCAGCCTTCTTGGCTGCCTTATAACTTTCATGCTCTGCTTTTTCTGCTCCCATACCCTTCGCCTTCTGCCACTCCTTGAACTTCTTCCTCTTCTCGTCAATCCTCTTTCCAACTTCATCATCCCATCACCATGTATCCGAGTGCCTCGGTGGTCCTTTTGTCCATCCACATACCTCACCAACGGCTCCCAACAGACTATCTTTCATTGACATCCAACCACTTTCAAGCTCAACCACATCATCCTCTACCCTACTCAGCCTCTCTTTTAATGCCTCCCTTACTGTCACCTCTTTCAACCTCCACACCTTCATTCTCGGTTGGTACTTCACCCGCCGAGCTCTCGTCACACCTTTCACCCTTATGTCGCAGACAACTAAGTGGTGCTGTGAAACAGCCTCCTCCCCCGGGATCACCTTTGTGTCCCGGAGGTGCCCTCTATCTCGCCTACGCACCATCATGTAGTCAACGGTTGTCGTCGACCCACCTGACGTGTATGTAACAAGTTTATTGTCCTCTTTCTGGAACTGAGTGTTACAAATCAACAAATCAGCTCCTTCAGCAAACTCCAAAATCCTTTCACCTTCTCCATTTCTCACACCATGTCCGTAACCCCCATGAACTCCCTCAAAACCATCCATACTCCTTCCCCCATGTCCATTTAGGTCTCCTCCTACCACAACAACTTCCTCATCTTTCACGTTTTCCATCAACTTCTCTATTGCACACCAGAACTTGTCCTTCTCTTCATCGCTCCGACCAACCTTCGGAGAATATCCCGAGATGACGTTCACCAAGAGCTTTGCCATCATCATTTTCACAATCATCAACCTATCACTCACTCTAGTCACACTCACCACACTGTCTACAAACTCCTCAGAAAATAGGACGCCAACACCATTCACGCCAATGGCATACAAACTTGTATTTCTGTCCGTGCCTACCCTTCCCCATTCTCACACCACTTCCTTTCCATCTCGTCTCTTGCACACAACATATGTCCACACTTCTTCTGACCAATACTTCCACCACTTCTCCTGATCTCCCTGTCATTGTCCCTACATTCCATGTCCCAAACCTCAGAAACCGATCTCCACTTCGGGCTGTACCCTGCCCATATATAGTTGTAATTGTCATGGTTCTCTTTTTGAGGCAATGTTTTTATGGCCGGATGCCCTTCCTGACGCCAACCCTCTTAGTCGCCTCCTACGACACGCAGGGATACGGTGTACCTATTATAAACCAGGGTACACACCAGGAAACGTTTAAAACATGGAAATTCTGGGGGGGGGGGGGGGGGTGGCGGCATCAGCACCACGGCTGCGGGGGGCTAGTCAGCACCACACCACGGCGGTCCGGTCAGCACCACACCACGTCGGCCCGGTCAGCACCACACTACGTCGGCCCGGTCAGCACCACACCACGTCGGCCCGGTCAGCACCACACCACGTCATCCCGGTCAGCACCACACCACGTCGGCCCGGTCAGCACCACACCATGTCGGCCCGGTCAGCACCACGCAATATCGATGTCTTCCACGGTGACCTCGTTAGGGGGAACGCAAACCACACAATGACCCTAAACATACCAGTAAATCCACCAAGGAATGGCGGAAAAGAAAGAAATGGAGGGTTCTGGAATGGCCAAGGCAAAGCCCGGATCTAAATCCCATCGAGATGTTATGGGGGGATTTGAAACGAGCTGTGCATGCAAGAAACCCCTCAAACATCACACAGCTGAAAGAACTCTGCATGGAGGAGTGGGCAAAAATTTCTCACAGTCGATGTCAGAGACTGGTAGACAGTTATAAGAAACGCCTACTTGATGTTGTTTCTGCCAAAGGGGGCAATACCACCGATTAGTGCCAAGGGTGTACTTACTTTTTCCACATGCGAAATTTGCATTTATGTTTATTTAAATTATACAATGGACGACAAAATGTAAATGTTTCATGATATTTGTGATATTATATCAACTTTATCTCTCAATATTGTTGAAATGAAGATCAAATAGCTGTACGTTGAAATATGTTGAAAAAGTCAAAACTTTACATGGGGTGTACTTACTTTTTCACGTGACTGTAGAAGATTATACTGTATATTTTAACCTCCAGTAACTTTGCAATCACTACAAATGGATTAGTGTTACGATTCGATTTACTATCATATTAACATTACGTTATCATTATTCTGAAAATTATATTACTAAAAAAAACCGAGGCTAATTCCTGACTTCAGCGTTATTTGTATCGCACACCGCTTATCATTGATTCATGAACCATACACTGCTTCAATCTAGAAACTTTGTAATAACGTCAAAGGGATTGGAGTATTGTACACCGCTCCTTTCCTATGCCATCTCCAGGCATTGCAAATCGTCATTGCCGGGCACCAAAGGGGGCTCGGCAGTGACGCACGCTGAAAGAGAGTACTCAGTTTTCACTCTGGTTTCTTTCTTGTTTTCTTTCTTGTTTTCTTGCTTTCTTGTTTGTTTGTCCGGACGATATCTCAGCCATCCTTTAAGCTAGGAAGCTGAAATTTCGGCACAATAGTGAGCAAGTCCTTTGTCAAAAACGGTATTTTTATTTTTTGATTAATCAATAAATTGAGTTGTTATTTAATTATTAGCGATTAATTAAGTACTTATTTAATTAATCAAATTTCCTTTCTCTTCTGACCATTAACTCAGGCACCTTTTGAGTTAGGAAGCTGATATTTGGACATGCCAATGACCAGGTGATTTGGCTGCAAAGGATATTTTTGATTTATTAATTTATCAATTAATCGATTAATTATTTAATTATTCGATTAATGACCAATTTTTTTTTTTTTTTAAGTTACAGATTCTGATGAAATAGTGGTAGTTTATGTGTTCTCTGACCAAATTGATTAATAATTTAATTTTTTTATGATTATTATTTATTTATTTTCATTATTAATCATTTATTTATTTTCTTTCTCATTTGGCCAATATCTCAGGCACCTTTTGAGCTGGGAAGCTAATATTTGGACATGAGTGACCAAGTGATGTGGCTATCAAGGATTTTTTTGATTTATTGATTAATCATTTCATCTATTAATTATTTATTGATTAATCGATTAATTATTTATTGAGTAATCAATTAATTATTTAATTTTTTATTAATGACTTATTTAATTAAATTTCTAAAAGATACATCTTCGGATGAAGCACTAGTGGTTTAGTTATGCGATTAGCCAATTGATTATGAAAATATTTTGTGATAATCTTTTATTGATTTTAATTATAGAATTAATCAATCAATTAGTGTACACCTCTCCCTCCCAATGCAGCCTCAATGAGCTGCACTGCGGTATTGCCGGGCGCCGGAGGCGCCCCGGCAATGCCGCGCTGCAGCATATTTAATTATTTGGCATGGGGCGGTGTACTTTGAATGTATGTGTACTTGTTACGATTATATTTACTATATTATTGGTATTAATGCTATTAATATTACGAAAACAACATTACTGTATTAAAAACAAGACCGGAAGTCTAACAGCAGCATAGCCGGGCTTGTAAAATATTATAAACCACAAACACACATGATTAGCTTTTTAAACAGTCGCTAATGATGTTCCTGACATTAAACAAAGAAATTTGGAGGAATCCAGACATCCGTGAGGTAAGTTGTACTTACAGAACTGAGGGAAGATCAACTGTAATCTAGATTATACCTCGGAGATCTCGCGTAATCAACTGTAATCTAGATTATACGAGGGAGATCTCGCGAGATCTCGGAGACGGTGGGAGGGATTTTCGAAGCTCCACACGGTCTCCACGTTTTTCGAAGTTAAGTCTGTTCACAATTGTATTTTGTCGAAACTGTATTTATCTTTCGGTGTGTGAAGTTATTGTGTGCAACTTTGGTTGTTTCTCGGTGTTTATCTTTCATAAATTGATCGTCTGTTTGCCGTGTCGTGTCTTGAGGCCTTGTACAGTGTGCACTGTACAACCTTGAGGCTTTGTTTTTCTCTCAGCGGTCCGTCTTTTGTGATCCAATAACTTTCGTTCTCTGTATTCCCAGTCTTTTCACCCATAGCCTACTTCCTTGTGTAAATCTCAACTCAAAAAACAAACAAAAAAAAAAACAAAAAACATTTCCTTCTCTGTTCTCATTCGTTTATTCATTCTTGTTCGTTCGTTCGTTCTTCGACCACGTGTTTCTCCCCCATTTCCCCAGATAGTTTTCACTCATTAACCTTCAATGTTTACACTTTCCCCTCAAGTTATGTATTCCGTCATATTTTATAACACCTTTTTCTTCTTCTTCTTTAAAAGGCTGCTTTCGACTTGCTCACCAAATCAATTCATCCCAAAAAAAATATCCATCTCCTATAGTGCCTTTTTTCTACATTCCCTAAACTCTCCTGCACTCCATCCTCCATCCAGCGTCCTTAAACGTATTTTTAACTCGAAGGTCACAAGAAACTCATTTTGCAATAAATGTTCGTTTCCCATAAATCGTACACTTTCAAAAATCCAATCTCACCCCTCCCCTCCAAATCTTCCCCATAACCCCTCCCCTCCAAATCTTCCCCATCACCCCTCCCCTCCAAATCGTCCCCATCACCCATCCCTTTCAAATCTCCCCCCTTGCCCCCTCCCTCCTAAACTACCCCCTCACCCCTCCCCGCCAAGACGCCCCCTCGCCCCTCCCCTCCTAGACTCCTGCCTCACCCCTCCCCTCCAAATCTCCCCCATATCCCATCCCTTTCAAATCCCTCCCCTTGTCCCTTCCCTCCCAAACTCCCCCCTCACCCCTCCCCTTCAAATCTCCCCACCCTCATTGCTTCTCAATTTCCCCCCTCTCACTACCCCTCCTCAAAGCGTCCTCCCCGCTTCTTCCCCCTTCAAACTCTCACCTCCATCTCCCCCAACCTTCTGCCTCGCTCTTCCCCCTCCTCAAATAACACCTCATTGTGGCTCACCCAATCACCATCAAACCTTTTGTCCGCCTCATCCTTCCCTTTCTCCGAGCTATTCTGAAATCTCTGACACACCTTCAACAGCTCTCCCTATCTCTTCCACCTCTTCCACATCTTACCCTACCCCTCCTCCCCCCTGTTCTGTATCTGATGCTCCCCCTTCCTCTTCATTAACGGTATGGACCTCAAACATCCGGGGCCTTCGTTCAAACTTAACTGATCTCTCCATACAGGTGGCTTCTGTCAAACCAGACGTGATCTGCTTAACAGAAACTTTCCTCCTTTATGATGTCTCTGATTCCATAGTATCTCTCCCGGGCTACTCCCTCCTCCGGTATGATAGACCTGAGCCTCGTCCTGGAGGCGGGGTTGCTATCTTTATCAAAAACTCTCTTCCTCACTCGCCCTGCACTGCACTCTCTCCACCTCACCCCCAGGAATACCTCTGGCTACGGCTTCCCCTTTGCTCCCACCTCTTGTTCATATGTGTGTTGTACCGTCCACCAAACAGTGATGACTCCATCTACATCTCGCTGTCTGATGATATGGACCAACTTCTATCTACTCATCCCAACTCTCTCTTCCTCATATGTGGTGATTTCAATTGTCACCATGCCAGTTGGCTGGGTGTGGGTACCTCTCTCACCAGCCATGGCTCTTCAGCAAAGGACTTCTGCGACTCACTGGGACTGACACAATCTGTCAATTTCCCGACCCGGATCTCAGTCAACGGAACATCTTCTCTTCTGGACTTGGTTATGACTAACTTCCCTGAAAATGTCTGCTGCTCTTCTTCTGCTCCGATCGGATCATCTGATCATGCCCTTGTTAAAGTGGACATCTCTCTGACCATCCTCAGGGAGCCTGCTCAGCGTCGACGAGTCTGGCATTTCACTCAGGCCAACTGGCACGGTCTTCAAGCAGCCATCAATCATCTGGACTGGTCTCCCATCTCTACCACCTCTGACATCAACTCATCCTGGGAATTCTTCCAAAGTAAATTGCTCTCTCTCATGCACAGATTTATCCCATCTCGTCTTCAGTTGTCATACCCTTCCTCCCGTCCATGGTACACGGAATCTTGTGGTGAGGCTGTTGCCCAGAAACAACTTGCCTTCGTCTCCTGGAAAGCAAATCCAACGGAAGGAAATCTCATTTCCTTTCACAAAGCCCGAAACAAGTGTGTGTCCACCCTCAGGAGAGCCAGGAAACAATATCTCTCCGTTCTCAAGACCGAACTCTCTTATCTGTCTCCCTCTTCCAAATCCTGGTGGCGTCTGGTCAAATCCGTTTCTGGTGTTTGTTCCCCCTCCATCCCCTCCCTTACCTCAAACGGCTACACAGCTGACTCCGCACGTGAAAAAGCTGAATGCCTCAACTCTGTGTTTGCCTCTAAATCTTGTGTCCCAAACCCATCCCTCTCTGTACCCACCATACCCAGTCGTACCCTGCTGCTCCTGGACTCCGTGTCCTTTCCTCCTGACAAGGTGGAAAAGTTTCTGTCAACCCTCGACTCTGATTCTGCAACTGGACCCGACGGCATCAGCCCACGGGTCCTAAAATCCTGCTCTGCTGCTCTATCTCACCCTCTCTCTGTTCTCTTCACCCTCTCTTTTGCTCAAGGTCAACTGCCATCTGCTTGGAAATCAGCCAACATCACCGCTTTGCACAAAAAAGGTGCAAAAACAGATCCTAGCAACTACAGACCAATCAGCCTTCTCCCAATTATCAGCAAAGTCATGGAATCCATCATTGCTTCGGATATGAAATCTTTCCTCTTCTCCAATGGCTTGATCTCTGATCATCAATTTGGTTTCAGACCAGGTCACTCTACTCTGGACATGCTGCTTCTGCTGTCTCAACAATGGATGGAGGTCCTCAATGCCAAACAGGAAATTAGAGCTGTCTCCCTCGACATATCACGTGCCTTCGACACGGTCTGGCACCCCGCTCTGCTCACCAAACTCTCCTCCTTTGGTATCCATGGAAATCTCCACGCATGGCTGGCGGACTTCCTCTCTAGTCGTCGTCAACGTGTGGCCCTGAATGGGTTTCTCTCATCTCCTCTTCCTGTTCAGGCTGGAGTTCCCCAAGGCAGTGTTCTGGGCCCCGTGCTTTTTCTGGTCTTCATCAATGATCTCTCTGACTCTCTCGAAAATCCTCTCTATCTCTTTGCTGATGACTCCACTCTCTGCCGCTCCATTCCTCTTCCCTCAGATCGGCAGTCTGCTGCCTCCTCACTCTCTGAAGACCTGGACAAAATCACAGACTGGTCAAACAAGTGGAACATGTCTTTCAATCCTGACAAATCTCACACTCTTACTATGTCTCTCCGAAAAGATCGACTGGACAACCCTCCCATCTACTTTCTCAACAATCCTCTCCAAGAAGTTCTGTCGCTCAAGATTTTGGGTCTCACTATCTGCCATGATCTTTCTTGGGAAAACCACATTTCCAAGCTGGCCTCCAAAGCCAGTCGCCGACTGGGCATCCTCCGTCGTGCGAAGTCCTTCCTCGGCACACCTGAGCTCCTCACCACATACAAGGCTTTCATCCGCAGCTCAATGGAATACTGTTCTCCCCTATGGGCCGGTGCTCCTGCCTCACACCTAGCTCGGCTTCACGCTGTTGAAACCAAAGCTTTCAGAATTATTGGAATCTCCCGCGATGAAGCTATCTCTGAGGGCCTTTCACTCACTCACCGCAGGCAGGTAGGTGGTCTTTCTGTCTTCTACCGACTCCTCTCCGGCCTTGCACCCCCAGCTCTCTCTGTGCTCTGTCCCCCAAATATTCCTACAGGTCGCACAAGATCTGCCAGCAACCCTCTGATGGTTAAACTGCCGAAATCTCGGCTCTCTGCTCACCTTCACTCTTTCATTCCTCTTTTCTCCCGCCTCTGGAACAAACTCCCTCACTCCCTTCAATCCCACTCCTCCCTCCAGGTCTTTAAAACAGCTGTTCACCACCATCTCTTATCTTCCCCCATCCAAAACCTTGATCTTTTCTACCCCCGCTAATTCACCCCAGATCCACCTTGTTTGAAATTCCAACTTCTTTCCTGGAAGTCCTGGCAGTGTCCATATGTTTTATACCTCTCCCACCGCCCCCTTCCCATGCCGCCCCCCCCCCCAAAGCCCTCGCCCTCTCTCAGATCTCTCGATGTCTCCATGTCTCTCGGTCCCTGCTCTCAAATGTTGTGTTTGTGTCCTTCCCCCTCTCTCCCCATCTTGTCTACCGCTCCCGATGTTATGTGTTTTATGTGTCGGTTTGTCTTTCTGTGTGATTAATGTTCGCTCTTTCACGAGCCTCGATCTTGTATACAAAAAAAAAACAAAAAACAAAAAAAACAGGGATTGGGTACGTACCGTTTTGTTGGGAGAGACGTAACGCCGATGCTTTCGATATTTGATGGTAATTTTAACAACCGGTTTGTTTGTGTTTCACACTGAATGAAAAACAACGTCAATGTAGAGCATGGTGATTGTGATATATGACAGGTTTGACGATATGTTTGGCATGAATGGCATATAAATCGAAATGGCGGTGTGTGGAGAGTCAGTCGCAGTACCGCTGTAATGACATCAGACGTAATCACATCACCCTGTCATGTGACCAGATCCTCAGCTCTGATTGGTATACATTTGAGGGGACATACATACATTCATACATACATACAGACGGACAAACACTGTTCTAGATGGCTTTGCCCTCTGGGCTATGCCGTAAAAACCTGGGCTAATTTGTACGAAGCGGCCTGAAGGTGAGCCATGAAGGCATGAATCCTCAGGCCTATATGTACTGCGTCGTTGGAAGATCCGTAATGTCTCTGCTTTTGATATTTGATGATCATTTCAACAATCGGTGTTTGTGTTTCACACTGAATGAAAAACGTAAATGTAGAGCATGGCGGTTGTGATATATGACAGGTTCGAAGATATGTTCGGCCTAATCGACATTGGAATCAAAATGCCAGAGTGTGGAGTCAGCCGTTTTATGCCATTATGACATCAGACATAATCACATCACCCTGTCATGTGACCAGATCCTCAGCTCTGATTGGTATACGTTTGAGGGGACATACATACATACACACATACATACAGACGGACAAACACTGTTCTCGACTGCTTTGCCCTATCAGCTACGCCGTAAAAATCATACTGAACGGATGAAGCATTATACTTGTTGAATTATGACGTCATAATAAAGGCACCGATGACATCATCATTAACATATATTATACCCCATGGGGAGTACTTGACAATGAATGAATATATGAATGATCGTTTTTAAGGCCATTTTCCCCGCTAGAGCAGGGGTTAGCCTTGCGGGCCCCATGACAATCATGGTTCTCTGTTTGGGGCAATGTTTGTATGGCCGGATGCCCTTCCTGGCGCCAACCCTTAGTCGCCTCTTACGATGCGCAGGGATACGGTGTACCTATTCTAAACCGGGGTACAACCGGGGTACAACCGGGGTACTTGACAATGAGCCATGTTTCAATTTTTTCCATGGAGGGGTTTCAGAGGTATAGATGTGCAAAAAAAATTCCTACATGGCGCCTGTACAACGTGACCTATGACGTCATAATTATCATTAAAATATTCTACAGGAGGAGGCACCCCTATGGGTAAAAATTTGTGTCAATCAGATCATGAATTGCAGAGAAAAAAAAATTCATACTGATCGGATGAAGCGTTATACTTGTCAAATTATGACATCATAAACAAGGCACTGATGACATCATCATTAACATATCTTATTCCCCATGGGGAGTACTTGGCAATGGGCCATGGTTCAATTATTTCCATGGAGCGGTTTCAGAGATATATGGAGGTGCAATGTTTTTCCAAAATGGCCCGTACCACGTGACGTATGACGTCAAATTTCTGAATAAAAAAATTCTCCAGGCAGAGGTGCTCCTATGGTAAAGTTTTGTGTCAATCGGACCAATGGTTGCCGAAAATATGAATTTTAAAAACGCAGACACGCACATAAGCCACACATATGCAACACGTACAGACGTACATATGGACCCGAATGCCTAACCCTGCTTTTCCCTTCACGAGCGCAGGGTAATGAAGCATGGCTGTGCTGCAAGGGTCATACTACAAGAAGTGTTACTGATGCAGTACTCCCAATGGCCTAACATTAGGATAGGTGCATGGAATTTGACCAAGGTACTGGCACACAATGACCTCATCCTTGAAAGGGGGCACAGGAAATAAGCATCCAACAGCAGATTAACGGGTAATATATTGTTATGGCTGTGGGAATGCCTTCTAGGGGGTAACTTTGCATAGTATAGTGATCGTAATTACCCATATTGCATGTATTAGAATAAGCGTGAAGTTATTTAATTGTGACATAAAATATGCAACAGTACGTGTATAGAAAGACGTTGTCAACCTTCCCCACGTGTGTGTCGAAACCGCTTTCCCTTCAAACCCTTTTTAAATTTCATACCTTCATAATCTGTCCGAAATGTTATTTTAATTTAAAACGTCCAACAGGCCGTCGGCACAAGTTTATAATAATAATAATAATGCATTTATTTTATATAGCGCTTTTCAGGAAGCCCAAAGACGCTTTGACAGAGTGCAAAACATAATGCATAGCAAAACATAAAAACAATTGCAAAAAAAGAAGAATCAATAGGGAAATATTCAAAGCACAAAGGAGGGAGAAGGAGAGGAGATAGTCAGGGGTTAAATGCTGTGGGTTAAATGTTGAATGCAGTGTTGAACAGGTGGGTCTTGAGTGATGTTTTGAATGTGGTGAGTGAGGAGGAGTCTCTGATGGTGTGAGGTAGCGAGTTCCAGAGGGTGGGAGCAGCGATGGAGAAGGCCCTGTCCCCCCAGGATCTAAATTTGGTCCGGATGGGGGGGGTCAGGAGGTTGGTACCAGCAGAGCGGAGGTTGCGGGTGGGAGTGTGTCTGGAGAGGAGGTCAGCCAGGTAGGATGGGGCCAGGTTATGGAGGGCTTTGTAGGTCAAGAGGAGGATTTTGTACTGGATTCTCTGGGAGATGGGGAGCCAGTGAAGCTTGTAAAGGACGGGGGTGATGTGGTCACGGGTCCGGGAATGGGTGAGTAGACGGGCAGCGGAGTTCTGAATGTATTGGAGTTTATTGGTGATTGTTGAGGGTGAACCATAAAGGAGGCTATTGCAGTAGTCCAGACGGGAAGTGATGAAGGCGTGGATGAGGGTTTCTGCAGCCACGGAGGAGAGGGATGGACGGAGACGGGCGATGTTTTTCAGGTGAAAGAAGGCTGTCTTTGTGATCTGTTTAGTGTATTTGTCGAAGGAGAGGGTTTGGTCAAAGATGATGCCAAGATTCCGGATGTGAGGGGAGGTGGATACTGGGAAACCGTCGATGTTGAGGGCAAAGTTATGGGTGGACTTGGTGAGCGTTTTTGGGCCAATGATGATTATTTCAGATTTATCACAGTTAAGTTTGAGGAAGTTGATTTGAAGCCAGGATTTTATTTCAGTGATGCAGTTTGTCAGGATAGAGTGGGTGGCGGTGGAGATGGACTTGGTGGAGATGAAAAGCTGGATGTCATCGGCGAAGCAGTGGAATTGGAGACCATGACGGCGGATTAAGTGACCGAGGGGGGACAGGTAAAGGATGAAGAGGAGGGGGCCAAGAACTGAACCTTGGGGGACACCTTGGGGGAGGGGAGCAGTGGGGGATTTGCAGTTATTGATGGAGATGAACTGACGTCTGTCAGAGAGGTATGATTTAATCCAAGAGAGGGCAGTACCGGTAATGTTAAAGGTGGTTTCAAGTCGGGTGAGGAGGATGGTGTGATCGATGGTGTCAAAGGCGGCGCTGAGGTCGAGGAGGATGAGAATGTTGAGGTCGCCAGCGTCAGAGGAGAGGAGAAGGTCGTTGGTGATTTTGAGGAGAGCAGTTTCAGTACTGTGGTTGGAGCGGAATCCGGATTGGAATGTTTCATACAGGTTATTGGCAGAGAGGTGATGTTTGAGTTGAGTGGCTACAGCGCGTTCCAAAACCTTTGACAGAAAGGGTAGGTTGGAGATGGGTCTGAAGTTATTTAGGGTGTCAGGGTTTAGTCCAGGTTTTTTCAGAATGGGGGTAACAGCAGCAATATTGAGGGATGGTGGGACGATGCCTGTAGACAGGGAGGAGTTTATTGTTGCAATGATAAGTGGAGAGAGAGCAGGAAGGGAGGCCTTGACAAAGCTGGAGGGGATGGGGTCAAGAGTGCAGGTGGCAGTTTTCATTCCGATGAGGAGTTCAGAGAGGTCAGTAGGGAAGACTGGGGAGAATTGAGACAGGGGATGGCAGGATAAGGGGGGGCAGGTGGTTTGAGGGGGAGCGGGTGCGGCGGTGGTCAAGCTGTTGTAGATGTTTTCAATTTTGCGTTGGAAGAATGAAAGGAAGGAGATGCAGTTGTCTATTGTGAATGACTGGGTGGTGGTGTTCAGGGGGCTGAGGAGTTTGTTTATTGTAGAGAAGAGTGCTTTTGGGTTTCCGGAGCCAGAGTGGATAATTTGAGAGTAGTAGGCGGAGCGGGCGCGGGAGAGGGCATCTTTATAGTGTTGTATGTGGTCCTTGTAGGCCTGGGAGTGAACTGTGAGACCTGTTTTATTGCGGAGTCTTTCAAGTTGGCGAGCACGAGTTTTCATCAGGCGGAGTTCAGGGGTAAACCAGGGAGCAGAATGGGTGAAAGAAACTGTTTTGGTTTTTATAGGCGCAAGTTGGTCAAGGCAGGAGGAGAGAGTGTGGTTGTAGTAGTCAGTGAGGTCAGAAGGGGTGTGGAGGTCAACGAAGGGAGAAGTGGACATTTTTTCAGAGAGGTTCGATGAGAATGAGGTAGGTGAAAGAGCGTTTAGCTTACGGAAGTTGATAGTGCGATAATGCCTTGGTGCTGGGGTGGGGATGTTGATGGTCAGAGAGATGGCTAGGTGGTCAGAGAGAGTGAGGTCAGAGCCAGAGAGATGGTGCAAAATTAGTCCAGTAGAGCAGACAAGGTCCAAAATGTGACCACGGTTATGGGTAGGAAAGTTGACATGTTGAGTGAGGTTAAAGCAGGTGAGTAAATCAGTGAAGTCAGTGGTTAGCGTGGAGTCAGTGGAGTCCATGTGGATATTGAAATCACCAAGGAGGAGGATTGAGGGGGAGAGGGAACATAGCTGGGTCAGAAAGTAGGAGAAGTCAGACAGGAATGATGGGTGTGGTTTGGGAGGGCGGTAGACAACAGCCATGACTGACTGTGTGTGACCAGAGAGTTTAAAAGCCAGGTGTTCAAATGATGGAGCAGATGAGATGGAGATGAGGTTGGTCTTGATGTCTTGTCGGTGAATAACGGCAATTCCACCACCTTGGCCCTCCGAGCGTGGTTTATTGATGTAAGAATATCCATTGGGTGTGGTGAGGTTGAGCGTGTAGTAGTCCAGTGGTTGTTGCCAGGTCTCAGTGAGACAGAGAAAGTCCAGTTTATTTTCCAGGATGTAGTCGTTCAGGATGAGGCATTTGTTGTTGAGGGACCGGGTATTGAACAGGGTGAGCTTGATGTTGTTTTGTACGGCGGGTATGAATCCAGGTGATTTGGCCAGGGTTCGCAGACAGGAGGTGCGATTTTGTGCGTTGTTGTGACCAGGTGTGTTGGGACGATGAGTGGGAGTGCGCTGAGCCGACCAGAGGATGGGGATGGAGTGACCTGATTGTAAATAAACAAACTTACGACCGGAGCCACGGTGAATGTACCTGGGTCGACGCAGGAGTCCATTCGATTTGATTGCAGAGATGCATGATGGGGTGGAGCGGGTTTTAAGCAGGAGAAGCCTTGCGGCGGAGTACCGCAGAGCCATGCCAGCAGGAGCGAAGGGACGAGCACGGGGCCAAGGGTGAGGAGGCGAAACAATCGTCACAACCCACGGGAGTGGGCCCGAGGAAACAGCGAAGGAGCCGAGCAGGTGAAGCCAGGAGCAGAGCCGGGACCATGCAGAGGGCAGACAGGAGCGAAGAGACGAGCACGAGGCCAAGGTTGAGGAGGCAAAGCGGCAAATGCAGCGGCAAACGACCGCCGCCGCTAATCAAGATCACGGCGGCAAACCGCCACCACCGCCGCTGCAAACAATGGGCACAACCCACGAGAGTGAGCCCGAGGAAACAGCGAAGGAGCCGAGCAGGTGAAGCCAGGAGCAGCAGAGCAGAGCCGGGACCGTGCAGAGGGCAGACTCAATGGCCAAAAATCCGCCACGACCACCAGGAAAGCAAGATACGGACAATGGTCCAGTCAGAGAAGCGGCGAGCAAGTGACGCCAGCATGCTCTCACGACCGGACCGGAAAAACCATTCAGTTTGGGAAAGCCAGTTTAGGTGGGAAAGCCACCATGACAGCTAAAAGCACCAAAAGCAGTGGGTGAAAGGTCAAGGGAAGGTCAGTCCTGCCCATGGACAAGTCAAAGAGCCAATAGCGGCCAAGTAGAGACATGCTTGTAAGTTTCTTGTCAATTAATTCTTATAAATAAATTCCTTACCCCGAGCCATTTGCTTTTATTAAATACACCTGGTCTTCGGGTGAATTCTGCTTATCCTGGCAGCTTTGTTTGGTGGTTTAATCTGGTTGAAGGTTAATAGTTGAAGTGCGGTTTAAACTGCTTTAGACCGCACTCATAACGTCATGGTTGCTCGGCCGAATTAATAAGAGCACTGGCATTTATCAGCACTTCACCGGGACCATGTAGTTGGCTGGCAGTTGCTGGTGTAGTTCGCTGGCTTTAACAATTAATGTTAGGAGTGAGATAATTAAACCCGAGGTGCGAATTCTCACACCTTGTAGCAAAATTGCAGAGCACGCGTTATAATTTTTTTTAAATAACCAAACCACCGCAATGTTGAGCTCGGACTAGCATTACCTGGATGGGGCCAACTGGTTCGACGTCACATGACCCAAATGGACATTGAGTTGGAAGGACCACGAGAGGATGTGGTGGAGTCACTCCCACTACCTGGTAGCCCCATAAATACCCCTCAACTTGCCTGATGCTACCCAGGGTGTGTTTCTTACCTACGTAAGAGGGCAACACCACCACAGCAACAGAAGGATGATGAGGGATTGATGGCCTTGCTCACACGGCTGATGCTGACATGGGAGCCGGGCTGAGAAAAGACATAAAGGCTGGACAGGTAGAGCTGAAGGCAAGTGGGGACAGACTGGAGAGCAAAATTGATGCAAGCCACGCCAAGCAGGACCACATGGGGACCGAGTAGATGGCCAGACTGGAGACCATGGGGGCCGATTTTGCAGGAGTGCGAACAACACAACGAGAGACGGAAGTTGAGCAGACCGGGAACGTAGAGGGGATTAGGACCACATGCCAGGGGAGCAACAAAGATGGCGGCAGTTAGGAGTAGGTCAAAATAAACAGTGCCAATATGTAAAAGAAAAACAGAGGTCTAGATCTAGACCTGGACCAAAATCGAATTGGCTTGTTCCTATCATCTCACCAACTCATCCACCTAGTTTTGTCATGTCGTCCACTACGTTTTGAAATAGTCGTCACTATGTCATGCTGTATATCGTTTTTGGCACGATCACTCAATGGTGAAGAATCACTTTTAAAATGTTTTAATTCACGTATCTGGATCCGGATTCGGATCTTCATCAAAATTGAATTGATTCGTCTTTGTCACACACGCAACCTACTCACAAAGTTTTGTCCGAATGCATCTACAACTTTTTGAGATATCCTGTCCACAAACAAACAGACAAAACTGCGCTCGCGAAGCGAAAAGCGGGGTTAAGCATTCAGGTACGTACGTGTGCCGTGTGCAGTGTGCCGTGTGCAGTGTGCTGTGTGCCGTACGTGTCTGCATTTTAAAAATTCATTTTCTCGGCAACCATTGGTCCGATTGACACGAAAGTTTACCATAGAAGCGCCTCCGCCGGCAGAATTTTTTTATTCATAATTATGACGTCATAGGTCAAGTGGTACGGACGGCATTTTGGAAAAACGGTACACCTCTATATCTCCAAAACCACTCAATGGGAAAAAATTGAAACATGGCTCATTGTCAAGTACTCACCATGGGGAATTAGATATGTTGATAGTGATGTAATCGGTGCCTTCATTATGACGTCATAATTCGACAAGTACAACGCTTGATCTGATCAGTATGAATAAAACAAAAATTCCTCTGCAACTGTTAGACCGATGGACACAAAATTTTCAGAATAAGTGCGGTTCCTCCTGTATAATTTTTTAATGATAATTATAACGTCATAGGTCACGTGGTACAGACGCCATCTTGGAAAAAATGGAAAAAATTTGCACCTCTATATATCCGAAACCGCTCCATGGAAAAAATTGAAACATGGCTCATTGTCAAGTACTCCCCTTGGGGAATAAGATATTTTAATGATGATGTCATCGTTGCCTTCGTTATGACGTCATAATTTGACAAGTAAAACACATCCGATCATTGTGAAATTTTTTTTCTCAGCAACTGTTGGTCTGATGGGCACGAAATTTTCACCATAAGAACGCCTCCTCATGTAGAATATTTTAATGATAATCATGACGTCATAGGTAATGTGGTACAGGCGCCATCTTGGAAAAACCGAAAAATGTTGCAACTCTATAGCTCCAAAACCGCTGCAAAAAAAATTTGAGACATGGCTCATTGTAAAGAACTCTCCATCGGAATAACATATGTTAATGATGATGTCATAGGTGCCTCCATTATGACGTCATAATTCGACAGGTTCAAAACTTCAAGTTCAATAATGATGACGTCATCGGTCACGTGGTTCGGCTGCTATATTTGTTTTCATACCACAGCTCTAAAATCACTAAAAACACTTCTTCTTCTTCTTCTTCTTTTTTTTTTTTTTTTGTATACTGAATCGAGGCTCGTGAAAGAGCTGACATTTACTTCACAAACAAATCAACCAGACAAACAAAATATATAAAAAGAGGGAGCGGAGGACAAGAGAAGGGGAAGCACACAAACACTTGAGAGCACACAACATTGAAGAGCAGGGAGATGTGTGGGGGGGAGAGGGCTCGGGGGGAGAAGGCGTGGGAAGGGGGGGGGGGGGGTGGGATAAATGTAAAACACAAGGACACCAAGGACTTCCAGGACAGAAGTTGGTATTTCAAAAAAGTGGAATTGGGGTGAAATTAGCGGGGGTAGAAAAGATCAAGGTTTTGGATGGGGGAAGATAAGAGATGGTGGTGAACAGCTGTTTTAAAGACCTGGAGGGTGGAGTGGGATTGAAGAGAGTGAGGGAGTTTGTTCCAGAGGCGGGAGAAAAGAGGAATGAAGGAGTGAAGGTGAGCAGAGAGTCTTGATTTTGGCAGTTTAACCATAAGAGGGTTGCAGGCAGATCTTGTGCGACCTGTAGGAATATTTGCGGGACAGAGCCCAGAGAGAGCTGGGGGGGCAAGGCCAGAGAGGAGTCGGTAGAAGACGGAAAGACCACCAACCTGCCTGCGGTGAGTGAGTGAGAGGCCCTTGGAGTTAGCTTCATCGCGGGAGATTCCAATGATTCTGAATGCTTTGGTTTCAACAGCGTGAAGACGAGCTCGGTGTGAGGCAGGAGCACCAGCCCAGAGGGGAGAGCAGTATTCCATTGAGCTGCGGATGAAAGCCTTGTATGTGGTGAGGAGCTCAGGTGTGCCAAGGAAGGACTTCGCACGACGGAGGATGCCCAGTCGGCGACTGGCTTTGGAGGCCAGATTTTAAATGTGGTTTTCCCAGGAAAGATCATGGCAGATAGTGAGACCCAAAAGCTTGAGTGACAGAACTTCTTGGAGAGGATTATTCAGAAAGTGGATGGGAGGGTTGTCCAGTCGGTCTTTTCGGAGAGACATCGTAAGAGTGTGAGATTTGTCAGGATTGAAAGACATGTTCCACTTGTTTTCCCAGTCTGTGATTTTGTCCAGGTCTGCAGAGAATGAGGAGGCTGCAGACTGCCGATCTGAGGTATGAAGAATGGAGCGACAGAGAGTAGAGTCATCAGCAAAGAGATAGAGAGGATTTTCAAGAGAGTCAGAGAGATCATTGATGAAGACCAGAAAAAGCACAGGGCCCAGAACACTGCCTTGGGGAACTCCAGCCTGAACAGGAAGAGGAGATGAGAGAAACCCATTCAGGGCCACATGTTGACTACGACTAGAGAGGACGTCCGCCAGCCATGCGTGGAGATTTCCATGGATACCAAAAGAGGAGAGTTTGGTGAGCAGAGAGGGGTGCCAGACCGTATCGAAGGCACATGATATGTCAAGGGAGACAGCTCTAATTTCCTGTTTGGCATTGAGGACCTCCATCCATTGTTGACAAAGCAGAAGCAGCATGTCCAGAGTAGAGTGACCAGGTCTGAAACCAAATTGATGATCAGAGATCAAGCCATTGGAGAAGAGGAAAGATTTCATATCTGAAGCAATGATGGATTCCATGACTTTGCTGATAATTGGGAGAAGGCTGATTGGTCTGTAGTTGCTGGGATCTGTTTTTGCACCTTTTTTGTGCAAAGCGGTGATGTTGGCAGATTTCCAAGCAGATGGCAGATGACCTTGAGCAAAAGAGAGGGTGAAGAGAACAGAGAGAGGGAGTGAAAGAGCGGAAGAACAGGATTTTAGGACCCGTGGGCTGATGCCATCAGGTCCAGTTGCAGAATCAGAGTCGAGGGTTGACAGAAACTTTTCCACCTTGTCAGGAGGAAAGGACACAGAGTCCAGGAAAAGCTGGGTACGACTGGGTACGGTGGGTACAGAGAGGGATGGGTTTGGGACACAAGATTTAGAGGCAAACACAGAGTTGAGGCATTCAGCTTTTTCACGTGCGGAGTCAGCCGTGTGGCCGTTTGAGGTGAGGGAGGGGATGGAGGGGGAACAAACACCACAAACAGATTTGACCAGACGCCACCAGGATTTGAAAGAGGGAGATAATAGAGTTCTGTCCTGAGAACGGAGAGATATTGTTTCCTGGCTCTCCTGAGGGTGGACACACACTTGTTTCGGGCTTTGTGAAAGGAAATGAGATTTCCTTCCGTTGGATTTGCTTTCCAGGAGACGAAAGCAAGTTGTTTCTGGGCAATAGCCTCACCACAGCCACCTCACCTCACCTCACCACAAGATTCCGCGTACCATGGATGGGAGGAAGGGTCCAGGAAGGGTCCTGGCGAATGTCTGTAATCTCTGATTGCTCTTTGTTGTTGATTTCGGTTTTTTGGTGTCTTGCTTCGGTTTGAATATTGACTTAACTCTCTGTTTCTAGTTTACTTGAATGCTGTGTCTTTTAACCTTTTTTTGTAATAAAAATCAAACGGCCAAGGTTGTGAAGCACCGACATCCCAGATTCAGAGCAGACACCTCACCTCACTGAATCTGGTTAAAATACGAGTTCCTTCGGAAGGATCTTGAATGCAAGAGGAAAATCCATTAGTGCAATGGTATGCACACTCCGCACTCGCCTCTGAGCTATCTAACCTGGGTTCGAATCCCGACCCAGCTCTAAACTGTCACCCTGGTGTTTCACAGGTAGATAGGGTGATTCATTAATGTGTGGGGCCGTCCCTCGGATGGACGTTAAACCGGCCGTCCCATATTACCAGCATTAGTTGGTGGACCTTAAAGATCCAACGGTGTCCTTCGCGAATGGTAAGCAAGTTATCTCCGGCATTCTAAGTTACAAAAATACGGTAATGGCAAACCACCCAGTATAACCCTTGCCAGGAAAGTGCTTAGGCAGCACCGACGTTCTGCAGAGAGTATGGTACAGTACATATCATCAATGACCGCAGAACAGTAGATTTCCCCCAATGTGAAGATTTTCCCAGCGTCCTCTTCTGGCCTTGCTTGGGAAAGACCGTTTAACGTCATGGATTCGTCTCCCTGGACGATTCAGCAGATCACAAGCGGACATGCTTACTGATAGTACTCTTCTTGCGATTATTTACGCCATTGTCTTTATTTAACTACTGTACATTTCCAAGCACGTTATTCTATAAAAAGTTTCCGTGGTTGGGAGGTAGGTGGGGGACTCCGTCAGCGTAATGAGCTCATACAGCGCTCGACCAATAAGGAATGAGTATTGTCGTTCGTAGTGACGTACGGGAAAGCGGTGGACCAATCAGAATCTGGCAATTGGGGTACGTCACTTAAATACCAACCAATAAAAGTTGCTAGCTGTACGCGTGACGTCATGCTTTGTTGCGTAGGGCGCGGCCATCTTGGGGCACGAGCTGCCGGCAGTTGGGAGTAGATACGGAGAGGGTGAGGTGTAAGAGCTCGTTTACCTGCCTGAGCGCCGCGGTGTCACCATGAACGCGGCCGAAACCCAGCCTGAAAAGCCGGCACCGCCGCCCGAGAAGAAAATCATAGGTTGGTGGTTGGTGTTTGATGGTTTTTGAGGTTTTCGAAGGCGACGATGTCTACATTTGATGAATATGTGTATATAAATATATGGACTTTGGATTACCACAATAAATTTCCCAAAGCAGATCGGCGGATTTCTATTGAATGGGCACACCATGTCATTTCGTCCATTCATGAGCTCGGAAATAAATTGTGAGCTAAATATCCTACCTCCTGATTGGAGTAAAATTGTCAGCTCGCCCAATCAGTCCTGGCGGTGAGAATATGTGATCGTGACGGTTAATCCTTCGCTCGTACTCGTAGCAAATAAAATGAGGAAAACGGTGAGATTATTATTGTTTTCATAATCACTTTTATGTTCGTTCATAAAACAATTGTGTTTGTAAGCGCTCGTTGATTTTAATCTGAGGTGTTGTCAGCCGTCGTGCCCACGTGGCGTCCGCGCGCGCTTAAAGTCGACCTCGCGCGCCCACGTGCCAAGGCCTCGTGACGCCCACATGTATATTTCGCTGCTTCTTTTTTTTTTTTTACAGCCACCAAAGTGCTCGGGACTGTAAAATGGTTTAACGTGCGAAACGGATACGGTTTCATCAATAGGTAAGCGTGGCTGCTCCCTGCCCTTCGCTTATACACCTCCGCTCTCTCCATAACGCGTCATACTGTACTCGCTGTCAGAGCCTTCGGGGCCGATCCATTTCTAGAGAAGGATCGGGTTTCCTGGAGCCAGATTGTGAAGCTTGCCCTCGCACCCTTTTGCTGTCCCAATAACTGCTGCTTACACTTGGTTCTTCCTGTGACGTTTTCCTTTCGTTCATGCTCCCAACAACGGTTGATGTAAACCTTACATCTGTTCTCTTTTCTTCAGAAATGACACAAAGGAAGATGTTTTTGTCCATCAGGTGAGGTGGACAGTTGGTTTGAAGTTGACTGTGATGTTATAGACCCTTTTGCAATTTTGCTACTACGTGTTAGCTACACTGTACTTACGTTACGTTGGAATCCTAATGTCTTATAAATCGTTTTTGTTTTGCAAGTTGCCATGGTAACGAGGCTGAGTACTATATATATATATAGTGGAGGGTATGTATGTATGTATGTATATGCTGTACGTATATTGTATGTTTCATCTACTCATCCAAGAGGATTTGACCGAGGAAGCTGAAACTTTCAGGGATTAATGAGGGCACCCTGACGTTGCGCCTGTGCAAGTTCAGTTCAATTCCATCGAGTTTTGAAAAACAAGCAAAACTATGTTTTCGTCCATGTTGGCGCTTTCTTTCTTTAGGTGTGTGAGCGCAATTTTAATTATCCAAGCTGTATATGCACATACAGTAGGCAGGTTTTTTTGCTTTGTATATTTAACCCGGGTTATTTTTATTTTCGTGAGTGATCGAGGTAGCGGTCTAATGCCTATACACCGCCCAAATAGAGGAAGAACGTGTTGCATTCCTGGAACAAGATCACCTGTATGGTAACGTCATAAAGATAATAACATGCAGATGATAACCCCCCCCCCTCCTACCCCGAATTGTACATTAGTTCTATAACAAAATAGTGTCTTAAATAACGATTGTATTGATATATTATTATTAAACCAGCCCATTGTCATCTGTTCACTTCCGGATATGGGAGCACGTCTATCACCTGTCCTGTCCCTCTCCTGTGTGTGTGTGTGTGTGTGTGTGTGTGTGTGTGTGTGTGTGTGTGTGTGTGTGTGTGTGTGTGTGTGTGTGTGTGTGTGTGTGTGTGTGTGTGTGTGTTAATAATGTCCAGCTTTCTTCTTGTGACTGGTCAGAGGAAGAGTGGACATGTGTTTAGTGCAGGAGACTAGATGGAAGGGAAGTGGTGTGAGAATGGTGAAAGGGAGGCAGGGACAGAAATGCAAGTTTGTGTGGCAAGGGTGCCCAGAGCCCAGAAGGTGTGAATGGTGTTGGTGTCCTGTTTTCTGAGGAGTTTGTAGACAGTGTGGTGAGTGTGACTAGAGTGAGTGATAGGTTGATGATGGTGAAAATGATGATTGGAAAGCTCTTGGTGAACGTCATCTCGGGATATGCTCCGCAGGTTGGTCGGAGCGATGAAGAGAACGACAAGTTCTGGTGTGCGATAGAGAAGCTGATGGAAAACGTGAAAGATGGGGAAGTTGTTGTGGTAGGATGAGACATAAATGGACATGTGGGAAGGAGTATGGACGGTTTTGAGGGAGTTCATGGGGGTTACGGATATGGTGTGAGAAATTGAGAAGGTAGAAGGATTTTGGAGTTTGCTGATGGAGCTGATTTGTTGATTTGTAATATTCAGTTCCAGAAAGAGGATAATAAGCTTGTTACATACACGTCAGGTGGGTCGACGACAACCGTTGACTACCTGCTGGTGCGTAGGCGAGATAGGGGGCACCTCCAGGACACAAAGGTGATCCTGGGGAAGGAGGCTGTTTCACAGCACCACTTGGTTGTCTGCGACATAAGGGTGAAAGGCGTGAGGAGAGCTCGGCGGGTGAAGTACCAACCGAGAATGAAGGTGTGGAGGTTGAAAGAGGTGACAGTGAGGGAGGCATTAAAAGAGAGGCTGAGTATGGTAATATACAAAAGAGCGTGCACAGCTGTAAGGACGAAGGACGGGAACAGTGGTGAGTTTGAGGTGAAGGTGGGAGTGCATCAGGGGTCGGTACTAAGTCAACTACTATTTGTAGCTGTGATGGAGGTGCTGGCTCAGAACGTAAAGGAGGGTTTACCGTGGGAGTTGTTGTATGCAGATGATATGGTGTTGATTGCAGAAAGTATGGATGGACTGAAGGAGAAGATGAACAAGTGGAAGGAATGTATGGAGACAAAAGGTCAAAGTGAATATCGGAAAAACGAAGGTGATGGCAAGTGGTAAAGCATGTGGTGAGGCGGAAAGAACTGGGAAGTGGCCGTGTGCTGTGTGCAGGAAGGGTGTCGGAGTGAATTCCATTCAATGTACAATGTGCGCTGAGTGGGTTCATCAAAAATGTAGTGGTTTGAGAGGGTCATTAACCAGTGTAGCAGTGACATTCAAGTGTAAGGTGTGCACAGAGGGAGCTGCAGATGGAGGAAATGTTGAGTTGGATCTTGGAGACGGCGTGAAGCTGGAAGGTGTGAAAACATTTTGCTACCTGGGAGACATGCTGAATGGAGACGGTGGATCAGACTCGGCAACGGTTGCTAGAGTGAGATGTGCATGGAAGAAGTTTCGGGAACTGAGTGGCGTGCTGACGAGGGGGGGAGTGTCGTTGAAGCTGAAGGGAAAGGTGTGTACTGCATGCGTGAGAAGTGTTATAATTTATGGGAGCGAGACATGGGTAATGAACGTGGAGCAGCAACGAAGGCTGGAAAGGGTGGAAATGCGAATGGTTTGGTGGATGTGTGGAGTATCGTTGAGAGAGAGGAAGACAAATGATGAATTGCGAAAGATGTTGGGAATAGAGCCTGTGATGGTACGGCGTTGGGACCTAGGTGTAACACTTTATTTAGCCTATACACCGCCCAAATAAAGCTATGAATCAAAAAAGAACATGTTGCAAGATCACATGTAGGGCGGGTACTCTGCTAGTGATAATTAATTTCAGTGAAAGGCAATGCCTTCCTTCGGTTTGCATTCATGATCGATGCTGTGAAGAGGAACAGTTTGAGATGGTTTGGTCATGTGTTGAGGAAGGATGAAAGTGACTGGTTGAGAAGAGTGATGGAAATGAATGTAGGAGGAAGTAGAGGACGGGGAAGACTGAGAAAGACTTGGCTAAAGATGGTCGAAGAAGAAATGCGGGCAAGGGGGTTAACAACCGCTAACTAACCCCCGCTCTTGCAGGGAAAATGGCCTTAAAATGCCTGTTGTTTGTCTTTTTTTTTTCTCTTTCTTTTTTTCCCTGGTGCACCGCAGAGCGAAAGGGGGACGATGGTTTTCCTGTGCGTGCGTGCGTAAGCGAAGGACCGAATTCTAATTTGGTGTGTGGGTGCAACCCACGTCGAAATCCAAGATTGCCGCCACCATGTATGTCTGAACCTTGTGATCGGAATATCTTGAAAAATAAGCGAAGTACCAACTTCTAATCTTGTGTGTGGGTGTATCTCGGCATAAGGAAGAAAGCTATTGAAAATTGGGTCGCCACGTCAAAATCCAAGATTGCCGCCTTGCGTCCTCCACTTTGTCAACTCGCATCACTTCAGCGACGGTGGACCTAGGCGTAACGCTTGTTTTCTTTATTTTTAGGAGCGATTGAGGCAGCTGTCAGTAGCCTATACACCGCCCAAATAAAGCTATGAATCAAAAAAGAACATGTTGCAAGATCACATGTAGGGTGGGTACTCTGCTCGTGATAATTAATTTCAGTGAAAGGCAATGCCTTCCTTCGGTTTGCATTCATGATCGATGCTTAATGAAACTCGTTTTCCCTCGGATTTTACTTGTTTAGCTGGTTTGACAACACTGGTGATCCCACCCTCATCTGTAACTGCCAGTTGTTGTACGGCTGACACCAATTTTAAGAACACCATTTAAAATCCAACAGTAGAATGGGGGTCCTATGTAAACCTTTCGTGCTGATTTGAACACTGGCTTGGTTATTTCTTTATTTTCTTCCCCCAACCCAATGTTTTTCGTTGGCGTTTCTATCGTATTGACCTTTATTTACCGAGTTGTATGAATGCTGGTGAACTTATAAAGTGCCAAATGAGAGAAAAAAAAAAAAAATTGGCTCTATCGTAGTTAAAACCCATGGCCATTAGATTTTGCCACTCTGCCGTACGTCGTGCTTGGATCCTCCATAAATGCACAAAAAAAAGCAACTACGAAACGGAAAGTGGTTGACCTATAAAAAAAATATGCCATTGATCGACTGAGGTGGAGACGAAGCCCTTATGAGGTGATAGGCTGAGGTGGAGGCGCCGCGTGGGGCAAGCATATTACCATCCCTTCCGTGAAGGTTGTTAGGTGTTATCCCGCTGGGGTATACCGACTCCAATAGTGACATCTCCAACTCTTCCGTCAATAGTTCTGAAACTAACTTGACTTCTTGGAGCTTGAAATCCAAATCCCTAATACTGTTGACTTCAGCTGGATTTGACCCCAACCTCTGAGATGCCATTGCAGTGTCTTAATCATTAAACCATCACTGTACCTATATTTAATTACCCTTTTTATGATGAACATGTATATGAAGTACTTGCTGTAGTTTATGTACCAAATTTTAATGGTTATTCTAAATGGTCATATTGCTCGACGTTTTGTAGTAACCACGATGCAACTATTTGGCATACTCAACGAACCTCTTTCCTGCCTCTATTGTGGCTGATATTCAAAACCTCTCGTCTCTTCAACAGTACCCCTCTCCCTTGAATACCTAATATGCAAGTGGAACAGGAAGATTCATAATGGGATGGCTTCGTCACCAAGCTGACTGTGTCAATCTTTCATCCTTCAGAGTACAGAGTGACTCAACCCTGTACCTCTACTTGTATCGTTTATTTGATATTATTTTTCTAAATTTAGACTGCCATAAAGAAGAACAACCCACGCAAGTACCTGCGCAGTGTAGGAGATGGGGAAGTGGTGGAGTTCGATGTGGTTGAAGGGGAAAAGGTGAGTTGTGTTGTCGCAATTTTGTCCGTTTTAATTGCTGTTCCGTATTCTGTATTGTAACCTATTTTTAGAAAACTTGTATGACTAGTATGGATGGGTTTGGTTACAGCAGGTGATGGGATGCTGAGAGAAATTTAACTTTAATGTAATTTTTGGCTGTTTGGTTAGGGTGCCGAGGCTGCAAATGTCACCGGACCCGGTGGAACAGCAGTTCAGGGCAGCCGTTACGCTGCTGACCGCAGGCGCTACCGTGGAGGATATTATGGTGGGCCTCGTCGAGGTGGACCTCCTCGACGCCAGGTATGTTATAACAGTCGTATTACACAACTGCATGAATAAAGAAAAATTGTTTATTGAGTTGAGCATATTTCCCAGCAATTCTTGAATGTGCTTTGGAGAAAGTTTGTTTTCAAGTACAAATTTGAGGATAAAGAATTCCAACTAAATTGTACAAGATACCTGCATGTTTTTTTGTTCGTTTTGTTTTTGGGTTGGGTGGAGAGAGTGGTTCTTATCATGTTCATTGGCCAAAAAAAGTTTAACATGCTTTCATGTACATTAAAATGACATTCGACATTTCACCTTTGTGCTAATTTGTCTGACTATCCCGTTGCCCCCTTTTTTTTTAGTCTGAGCAGAATGGTGGTGGTGATGCATCAGTGGAAGATGCAGGCCCAGGGTCAGAAGGAGATGGCCAGAATTACTCGGCAGGACCGCCACCACGCCGCTATGGCTTCAGGGAAAGACGTTACCAACTCTACTACGTGCGACGCCCGTTTGATCGTGTGCCTCGTGGTCACAGCGAGGTTTTTTATGGGGGAATGAATGCTAGGAGTTTACCAAATGTATGCATTTAGGAACAAGTGAACATGTTTGTTTTTATTTATTTATTTTGTTCAAAAGTTCATGGTAGCCCACGCAATGATGCCTTTTCAATTGCATTTGAAAACAAGAAAAAGAGCAATCGGAGATTGCAAACCCTCGCCAGGATGTATTTTCAGTGGTTTTTAAGGCTTTCGTGTTAAAACAAATATGGTGGCCGAACCACGTTGCCGATGACGTCATCATTATTTTATTTTTTTCTAAACTAATTTATTCCTCGATTATGCTCAAATTTCATCTTGATCGGATGAAGTTTTATACTTATCGAATTATGACATCATAATGGAGGCACCTATGACATTATAATTAACATATTTTATTCCCCATGTAGAGTTCTTTACAATGAGCCAAGTCTCAATTTTTTTCTATTCAGCGCTTTTGGAGATATAGAGGTGCAAAGTTTTTCGATTTTTCCAAGATGGCGGCCAAACCACGTGACCTATGATGTCATAATTATCATTAAAAAATTGTACAGGTGGAGTTGCACCTATGGTGAACTGTCAATCGGACCAACGGTTGCAGAGAAAATCATATTTATTCTGTGCGGACAAATGGACTTGAATGCAATACCCTCCTCTGGCGAGGGTAACAAGAAAGAGCAATCAGATTGCAGGCAGACCCTCACCAGGACGTGTTTGTGGGGTGTTTTTGTGCATTCTTTCATTATTTTGTACAACCCCACTTTCATCAGACACGCGTGACACATGACGTCCTCTTTATAAAACTGAATTCACTATTGTATATTAAATATATATACATATATATATTTAAATGAGGCTGTCCTCTGGGTCTTTTGATTCCCCAGGGTCTTTTGCATCCTCAGTCTTTTGGGTCATCTGTGTCCTAAGGCTCTTTTGGGTCATTGGGGTGTTTTGAGTCCTCGGGGTCTTTTACCTCTTCTGGGTCCTCGGGGCCTTTTACTTCTTCTGGGTCCTCGGGGCCTTTTCCTCTTCTTGGTCCTCGGGGCCTTTTACCTCTTCTGGGTCCTCGGGGTCTTTCACCTCTTCTGGGTCCTCGGGGTCTTTCACCTCTTCTGGGTCCTCGGGGTCTTTCACCTCTTCTGGGTCCTCGGGGTCTTGCACCTCTTCTGGGTCCTCGGGGTCTTTCACCTCTTCTGGGTCCTCGGGGTCTTTCACCTCTTCTGGGTCCTTGGGGTCTTGCACCTCTTCTGGGTCCTCGGGGCCTTTCCCCTCTTCTGGGTCCTCGGGGTCTTTTGCGTCTTCAGAGTCCTCTGGTTCTTCATGGTATTTAAGGATATTCAGAGTATGTTGGGGTCTTGTTGGTCTTAAGGGTCTTGAGGGGACTTAAAGGTTATTCAAAGGTCAAATGGGTCTCAGCAGTCCAAAGTGTCGAAAGGTACATTCCGATAGTACATAATTAATAGACGTACGTAATTAATACAGGTTGCCACTGACTTCAAATAGTACTTAATTAATAGATATATTAAACTCGTATGGCTGGAGAAGATAATATAGTAGTTCTTCAAACGATAACTGTTGGATGCCAGACCAATCGTATTGGAATTTTAAAAACGTGTTCCGCTTTACCACCATTAAATTATTTTGAAGTTTCACACCGATCAATGAAGCGGTTCAAGAGATAGTTTTTGAAAATTTTTGTTCAATCTAATATGGCTGCCAACCCATGTGACATATTAATCATTCAAGGACAGCATGGTATACGCAAGGCATGGGGATCATATGTTTTAAGTTTCCGTTCGATCTGTTCAACTATTCTGGAAGAGTGGCTTTTTAAAGTTTTATTCTTTAAAAAAATCATAGCCGCCAAACCATGTGACCTTATGACATCATGGTTATGGAACGTTTTATTTGTCATGGGTATGTGATCATGCATGTAATGTTTTTGCCTCGATCTGTTCAGCCGTTTCGGAGAAAAAGGGTTTTCAGTTGTTTGTAAGGCTTTTGTGTTAAAACAAATATGGCGGCCGAACCACGTGACCGATGAGGTCATTATTATTACTAGGGCATGCCCGTACTATATATATGCCCGTACTATATATATATCTAAAATTATATCCCCCCCCCTCTATTTACATGAAATGGTTTGGTCCATTCGCAACGACCACAGAACCCCCCCCCTCTATTTACATGAAATGGTTTGGTCCATTCGCAACGCCAAAGCGAACGGCGAACGGCTTGCGAGTACGGTGACAATCCCCCCCCCCTCTATTTACATCAAATGGTTTGGTCCATTCGCAACGACCACAGAACCCCCCCCTCTATTTACATGAAATGGTTTGGTCCATTCGCAACGCCAAAGCGAACGGCGAACGGCTAAATCGCCATAGCTCGGTAAGTACTTGTCCGATTAATTTCAAATCTTGAAAAGGCACATCCTCGGGTCCCCAGCAATATACCTGGCAAGTTTAAAGTATATCGGACCCGTGGTTGTCGAGAAACAGCGGTCACAGACAAACATACACACATACACACATACACACATACACACATACACACATACACACAGAGATTAATGGAATTATAGATAGATTATTATTATTATAAATTTCTACAGGAGGAGGTGCGCCCGTGGAGAAAATTTCCTGTCAATCAGACCAACCGTTGCAGAGAAAATCATATTTATTCTGTGCGGACAGACAGGCAGACATACAGATAGATAAATAGACTCGAATGCAATACTCTCTCTGGCGAGGGTAATAATGACAATTTTATGTCACTCTAAACAAATATCTTGCGCATCGTACATGGATATTGACCCCGTGCACGAGAAGTAAAAAGTGGGGTTAAGCAATTGTTTCATGTCCATCCATCTGTCTTGTCAGTTTATGATCGAGGACCAACTTGCTTAAATTTAATGATTTTATTTTGAACACGAATTGGAACGTGAATAGGAAAGACGAGTCTTTCGTTTTAACCTACTTTGGCTTTGAATTCGTCCCGATTTGCGCATGCGCAGAGCAGAGTGAGATAATATTTTTACTTTGGCTGCCTGGCAGTCAAACAAATTGAACTTCATTCCAAACAGGAAACGTTCTGATTTTAAGTATGTTTTAAAGGACACAAAGAGGCACGAGTAACTATAAATGTAATTTTTGATAGGGTGATGTGTCGGACACTGAGTAAAATGGTGGTAAAATCTGGAATTAATTAAATTACATGACTTTTACAATCTTTTTTTCATTTAAAATAAATTATATATTTGAAGACTAGTACACATTGCTCGTCATACTTCCAAGAACCTCCAGTTTTGCAGTACAGTACTGTACTTCAATTTAAAGTTTCAATGGGGTGGTGTAAAAGGGTTGTGGTCAAGACTGCTTTTGGAATACTTAAATAGCACGAAACTCTGGATTTTTTTTTTTGATTTTTTTTTACAATTGTTAAAATCATTATTTTATTTCTATTGAAGTACTGTATACACCTGAACACTGTACGAAGTATCATGATCTATGAACTCTCCAGTGGATGTTAGTGTCCTCTGTACTTTCACATGAATTACAAGGACATTTGTAGATTGTGGACAAATCGGCACAGTATCTAGGATGTGAACCTTGGGTTCCACCGCTATGCTCAGCAGCACAGACATGCCTCAGTTGTGATGCAAAGAGCAGGCCAAATCTTTAGTGGGTCCAATATGCTAGAAGGAAAGGTTATTGCAACTTTTCTCAAAAATGAAATTTGTCATACCAGTATGGCTTTTTTTGGTGTCGGAATTTTTATCTCTGCCACCAAAGGTGGAGGGAGGTTATTTTTCGTCTGGCTGTCGGTCTGTCTTTGTTACTTGCAAAACCGAAGATTTTTCAAATATATTAGTTTGTCTTGTGCATTATTCAGTCTATTTAGGTTGCGTTTGTGACCAGGACGAATCTATTCCATTTTGATGAAGATCCGAATCCATATTTTATTTCGGGAGATCCGATTTTAAAAAAATTTGAAGTGATTCTTCACCATTTAGTCAGGTTCACTATGTTAACAAATATAATTTCGTTCAAAATTTTGGTAGATTAGCAAAACTATACATTTTTGGAATATTCAGAGCATGAGGAATCCAAAAATTAATGTTTACATTTGCGTAGACACCTTTGCGAAAATGACACTCAGGACAGTGATGAAGATAGTCAGGTTCACTATGTTAACAAATATAATTTCTTTCAAAACTTTGGGATTAGCAAACCTGTACATTTTTGGAATCTTCAGAGCATGGAGAATCTGAAAATCAATGTTGGTATTTGCACAGACACCTGCATGGCCGCCATTTTGGATTTTGAAAATGGCCACCATAAAATACATATTTTGCGCGATCTCGGCTTCTAGTCAACCTAGAGACTTAATTAAATATGCTAATCCTATGTTTTCTGGGTCAAGGAATCCAATAAAGGCCTCAAAATAGTGCTCAGGATTATAGAAAAGCAACAAACAAAGGTAATTGAAAACCATTGTCTTTATATTTGTGATATAACTGTATTACATAATACATGATATTGCAAGTCCTTTGAAGTTATAGGTTGTTATAGGAAGTTATAGGTAGTATCAGATTGAACTATAAGTCCTATACACAGGATCTACGAGGTCTATACCATTCAGGAATATGCTTTTACAGATCTTCATCACTCTCCTGAGTGTCATTTTCGCAAAGGTGTCTACGCAAATGTAAACATTAATTTTTGGATTCCTCATGCTCTGAATATTCCAAAAATGTATAGTTTTGCTAATATACCAAAATTTTGAACGAAAAAAGATAGTGAACCTGACTGTGTGTGAGTGATGGTGCCAAAAACGACATGCAGCATGATATTTCAAAACGTTGTGGACGACTTGTGACAAAACTAGGTGGATGAGTTGGTGAGGGGATGGGAACAAGCCAATTAGATTTTAGTTGAGGTCTCGATCCAGATTCTGGTCTATCGGTGGATACAAAACGAAAACTGTTCAGCCTGGAAGAGGTATGCTCTCTATTGAGTGCCGTTACAGTTTAATGCTTTGATTGCTTGAATAGCAATCTTTTTAAGCAAAGAATAGCAGTGTGCAGCTTGTTACGTGCATAGTAAACCCTTATCTGTCTTGGGTTTGGGCTACACTGCTTGGTCTTTACACATAATTTTCTGTTTTTACGTGGGCCCAGTCTCGCTTTTGTGGTACCCACCCCCCCACCCCCCATTCCCTACCGCCCTCCACCTCCTGAGGGTCAGTCTTCTTCTTCCTCCAATCTGTATTCATCTTCCTTTGCTGTACTCAGTAGCACCGCTGCGGTGCGGATGCTGACTGAGACACACAGGGTATACAGTACTGTTCTCTACCTATCTCTCCACATCAGCACTGGTCTGTGTAATAGTAATCAATTCCTTAATATTTGGTTATAATTTCCTTTTCGTGATTTCTAACCAGGGCTCCCAAGACTTGCTTGTGATGAACTAAGTGCAAACATTTGGGGAAAGTGGAGGTTTTGGATAGGCTTGGTCAAGGAGAGAGTATGGCATCACTGGGCAAACATTATGGCGTTAACGAGTTCAGTATACTCAGAATATAGAAATGCGCAGAAAACATGAGCGGTAATGAATTTTTGGTTTACGCCGCGCAAGGGTGAATCCCACAAACCTCTCCAGTATGTGATGCTTGAGTTTGTAGATGAGGGCACCGAGTGCGGAACCAAACCCCATTTTTCCGATAGGTCCGTGGTTTCCAGGAATGTAACTCCCACGTAAAACCAGGGTGCAAACAAAATCAGGGTGTAAACATAAAACCAGAGTGTAAACATAAAACCAAGCAAAACAAATACATTTAGTCCTCATTAATTGTATGCATATATATATATAATATAAATTTTCCCCTATTCCGATTCTATTTTGAATTTCAGACATTAGCAGAAGATAAACTTGCCATATTTGGGTTTTAAATGGGAATGACAACTTCCCAAACCAGTTGTTGGTGTTTTTCTGACCTTTACTTCTCTTTGCAGGGTGGACAACGTGGGGAGGAAGAGATAGGTTTTGATGGTTATGGCCCTTCCTTTCGCCGTCCTCCACGTGGTGCTTACACACGACCATACCGAAGGTATAAAAGAGGATGCATGCTGCCATTTTGGCAAAAGCACTTTTCTTGAATGTTTGATCATTATCAGGGGAAGTTGTGTTAATCCATGAAATCTAGTTGAGAAATGCTCTTTGTGTGGAGTACGACCTAATACCTTTTTCATCATTTGAAATGCTTGTCAGAGTGGGAGAGGTTAGCGTCAGCGAAGATGAGTGGATTTGATTCAACTTTCCACCGACGCTACTTTAGCAAAACTGACTTCCTCCATTCTTCTTTGGCTATAATTTCAGACGTGGTCCATTCCGGCCAAGGCCATCAGCCCCGCAGGATGGAGGTGAGGAAAACAAAGAGAACAGTGGGGATTCGCCTCGTCCACAGTTTAGAAGGCCATACTATGGGAGGCGTCAGGCACAGGGCCAGCGCAAGACAGAGGTAAGACTGTGCACCCTGTCTTCATCTTCCTTTCCTCCTACCAAGTCTCACACAACTGCATATTTGCATTTGATGCAGTTGTGCTGTCCGCCAATTCGCATATCGATTTTGCCAAACACTCACGCACGCAACCAACTTTGGAAATTGGTAATGTTTTAATTTGCAGAAGAAAATATTTATTTCATAATTTATCTTGTGAATTTATTTTCCTCTTCTGCCTACCCCATATCCTGGAAAAGCTGTCTGACATTATTGCTTTGGAATGATCGGCAAACTAACCCACCTATCTATTTCCTTGGTCATCCATCGAAAATGGTTGTCCATTGAACATTTCAGATTCACAATCACCCATGACCTCTCCTGGGCTGACCACATCACAAACTGCGCCTCAAAGGTCCACTGCAGACTGGGAAAATCCTTGGAAATCCTATGTCTCATGTCATTCTTTGGAAAAACCAGAATGACTCGCATCTAACAAGGCCTTTGTCTGTAGCTCACTGGTGTACTTTTCTCCTTTTGGGCTGGTGCTCAGCATCAAATTTTTTTCGTGGAATCAAAAGCTTTCAACATCATTATGAAGGAAACAACAACAACACACACACACACACACACACACCTTGAACACAACCGTTTGCCCTCATAATGGGACCAAATAAACAAAAGAGCACATTATGTTTTGAGTGCGCGCGTGTGCGTGTTTTTATATATTGTTACAGACACGACTTTGATGTTATGGTGGGCCGAGCGGAATGGCCGCCGTGTCCGCACAAGTTACCCGATTATACTCGAACGTTGCCGAGTCGCGCTACGCTAAATCAATGAAGGAAAAGGACACAACGGCTGGGATTAAAATGACACGACACCAGGGATACGGTTCTCAAGACCTCCGGAGGAGGTTATATTAGGGCGGAAGGTCAGATTACAACGACAAGAGGGACAGCATAGAAAGGCAGGCACTTAGACACACTCTTATATTAGCCCCGACAGACGACAGATAAACGGGACAAAACTGACTCACACGGGGATTGATGGCAAGGAAAGCGGGTAGTCGATGGCTCAAGGTGCACTCTTGGCTCAAGGACAGAATCGACCCGGGTCCGGTCCAATGATGCGGGGAGGTCGCTCTCAGCGCTGGAAGGTCGCGACTTGTCTTCTTCAGTCGGGGGCGCATCTGACGTCACGTCCGGTAAGTGGCCGCGTATATCCGGCGGGGAGTGACACGCCCTCGGCTCGTTAGCTCCGCCCCAGATGGAATCGGCCCGTTGCTTCTCATTGGGTGCGTGCGGGGGGGTTACCGGCTCCGCCCTTGACGAGGGGCTGACAAGGAGCCCCTTCGTGGTAACCCCGTCGGAGCGCATGGTCAATGGCGGCTAACCGAGCCGGTGTGAGGACGCACACTCCCCCGCGCCGCGCCGTTGTTGTTGTAGTTGTTGTTGTAGTTGTTGTTGTAGTTGTTGTTTGGGGAAGAAGATGGGAGGAGGTATGGGAAGGTCCTAAACTCACTACTGGTGCCATGTAATCACATTCTGGTGCAACGAAGAGTCAGAATTAATGGAAACGAGTCCTTAACTGACATAGACTAAGAATAACTAGCAAGATGTCCGAAAGTTGTCTACGTGAGATGCGGTGGACCTGGGCACGACATTTAATGGGGGGAAAAAGGGGAAGGTCGGTTCTACAGAGTGTTATTTACAGGCAATGGGACTAGGGAATGGGGGATTGGGGATAGTTGGGGAGTATTGGGGAAATAGGGGAGTATTTACAAGCGGATATTGAGGCCAAGTCCCATATCCGCAACAATATACAGACTTGGCATTTAATATGGAATAATTTTTTTGTGGGGGTGAACTTACCTTTCAAGATGACTTAGAACCAAAAGTTCATTGGAATTATGTTGAAATTATTCTAGATTTTGTTAATGTGACCTTTAAAAGAAACTAAAACCACATTTGACATTTCGAAGCAAATAAATTGATCCTTGAAAGTGATGTAAACTGATATCGAACTCTATTCACGGACAGTACTGTGTTAAACTTCTGTACGTTTTCCAGAACTATCTCTTTATTTTGCACATTAGCCAAAATAAATTTCAACAAAAACAAAAGCTAAATTATGACTGGGATTACGGACAGTAAAATTACAGTTCACTACTTCGTGTAACCCTCACGAGCATTCAGGATTGCACGTACACGTCGAGGCATGCTGTTCACGAGATTTGCCAAGGTTTGGACAGGAATCGATTGCCATGCAGTGACAATAGTCTGCTGCAATTCATGCACAGAGGTAGGCTGCTGGTCCAAGTTGTCGATTTGACGCGTTAATTCTGCCCACAAGTTCTCTATCGGATTCATATCCGGGGACATGGCAGGCCACTCCATATGCTCTACACCACGGTCAGCAAGAAAGTGTTGGATCATGCGAGCACGATGAGGCCGTGCATTGTCATCTTGGAAGACAAAGTTTCCTCGAAAGGCTGCACGAGCAAATGGAAGCAATGTTTCTTCCAGAATGACACTGTACTTGAACTGGTTGAGGTTTCCATTCAGAACAACCAGGTCAGTTTTGCCCCCTGCATGAAAAGCAGCCCAAACGGTCACCCCACCACCTCCAACTTGGACTCTTGGCACAATACAATCTTCGTTGTGGGCTTCATGCACTTGTCTGCGCACTCGGACGCGGCCATCTTGACGATAGACCAGAAATCTAGACTCGTCACTGAAGGTCATGTGATTCCAGTGTCCTGGCTGCCATTGACGGTGCTCTCTGGCCCACTGCAATCGGCGCTGGCTGTGTTGTCTGATCAGGCGTGGCTTTCTCAGGGGACGCCTGGCACGATAGCCTGCTTGAACCAGTCGTTGGTTGACTAGCCTTCTGGATACAGGCACATTTGTCACTTGCTGCCACTCAGCCCTAAGCTGATTAGCTGACTTGGTACGGCCATTGCAGACTAACCGGTGCAGCTGGCGAGCATATCTCCTTGTGGTTCTGCGTGGACGGCCTGGCCTCTGTATTGGAGTAGGGACACCCCTCTGAGCATTTCGTTTCAGGATCTTTGACACCTGACCTTGAGTGATGCCATACTGCCGAGCAATAGCACGCTGTTTCATGCCAGAATTTCGTAAAGCCACCACTCCATGACATACAGCATTGTCAAGTTGACGGACCATCTCCAGAGGAAGCGGCAATAACTTTTGTAGATGTGCAGCAGTTGTTTTCCACTAATACAGAATGCAACAACCCTTATATACCCGATTGTGAAGCCAATCGTCAAATGTACCTGTCCTTACATTTTGTCACGCCACCTGTGATATAATCCTGTTATTGACTTCTTGCTGCGAAAGACAATCGGTGACATGGTTCTTTCAACAAAGACATCACCGAAGGGTAAAAGAAACTCACCAGATTGATATACTGAGTTCAGAAAGTAAACCCAAGTCAAGAAAAAAAAATATTCCATATTAAATGCCAAGTCTGTATATATATATATATATATATATATATATATATATATATATTGGCATTTAAGATGGAATATTTTTTTTTGTGGGGGTGAACTTACTTTTCAAGATGTCTTAGAACCAAAAGTTCATTGGAATTATGTTGAAATTATTCTACATTTTGTTAATGTGACGTTTAAAAGAAACAACCACATTTGACATTTCAAAACAAATAAATGAATCCTTGAAAGAGATGTAAACTGATATCGAACTCAATTCATGGACAGTACTGTGTTAAACTTCTGTACGTTTTCCAGAAGTATCTCTTTATTTTGCACATTAGCCACATTTTTTTTTAACAAAAACGAAAGTGAAATTACAACTGGGATTACAGATAGTAAAATTACAGTTCAGTACTTCGTGTAACCCCCACGAGCATTCAGGAGAGCACGTACACGTTGAGGCATGCTGTTCACGAGATTTGCCAAGGTTTGGACAGGAATCGCTTGCCATGCAGTGACAATAGCCTGCTGCAATTCATGCACAGAGGTCAGCTGCTGGTCCAAGTGGTCGATTTGACGCGTTCTCTATCGGATTCATATCCGGGGACATGGCAGGCCACTCCATATGCTCTACACCACGGTCAGCAAGAAAGTGTTGGATCATGCGAGCACGATGAGGCCGTGCATTGTCATCTTGGAAGACAAAGTTTCCTCGAAAGGCTGCACGAGCAAATGGAAGCAATGTTTCTTCCAGAATGGCCCTGTACTTGAACTGGTTCAGGTTTCCATTCAGAACAACCAGGTCAGTTTTGCCCCCTGCATGAAAAGCAGCCCAAACGGTCACCCCACCACCTCCAGCTTGGACTCTTGGCACTATACAATCTTTGTTGTAGGCTTCATGCACTTGTCTGCGCACTCGGACGCAGCCATCTTGACGATAGACCAGAAATCTAGACTCGTCACTGAAGATCACTGATTAGATGACGAAATGGATGAATTTCATTCATTTTCGCTGCATGATTTTTAGGGTGGCATAGTTCCGAACCCGAAGGATCGGTAACCGACACAATTTCGGTCTTCGAGGCCGGCCGATAGGCACAGTGTGACCAGAAGGGATGAGGTTCTCCTGACCACGTGGCCCTCGACTTGGTGGGGTTTGTCCGCACAATGTGGGCGCTTTCAGGATGAACTTTAGCCGGGGAGCGTTTGGGCGCCCCGGTCTGATACTGCCGCCCACGCGCAGAACAACTTGTGAGTGCACGTGGGTCCCGGCGGTCCCACTGGCCTAGCGCTACCATGTTTAGACAGCGAGATCCGTCCCCGGGCACCGACACCTACTCCCGGAAGTTGAGAGAATAGCGGCGCCAGGCACGGTAGGACACCCGCGGAGCCCCGGCGGACCAGGGACGCGCGAGCCTACGCGTTAGCGTGCTACGGCGGAATCAACGGCTTCGGCCACGGTCGGGCCGATACTCGGCCCGGTCGCACCGGGAATGAACTGGTTCGACGCCCGCGCTGGAGAGGTCGCGGGCGACAGATGTATTAACAAATTAATTAATTAATTTGAGACGTCCGATTTCTAGTGTTTGGAAATTTGGAAGAGCTTGACCCTAGCCTTTCCCTTGCGAGGGCAAGGAGAAACTTAACGCTCGACACTTAAGCTTAGTTTGAAGTACACCCTGACCAGCGCTCACGGTGGGACGGCAAGGCAACCAAAAGGGACGAGGTTCTCCTGACCACGTGGCCCTCGATCTGGGAAGCGAGAGGCGTTCCATTAGTGGACGCGCCCCTCACGCCCGACTTTTGGGCGGCCCCGGCAGGCCGTTTGTTTTGACGTTCCGTGACAGGCCCCGCACCCCCACCTCTGGGCCGACCGGGCGACCGGAATAAATCCCGGTGTCCCGATCCGAACCTTCAGAGCGGGCCGGCTGGGGAGTGCCTGGCACCCCGTACCTGCACTTTCCGTCCCTGCGGTCCCAAATACCGGAACCACCCGAATACCACTTTATTCGACAAAATGAGGTGCGGCCTACATCTAGGCAAGGCCGCGTGACGTCATCGCGCTTTCACCTTAAAAGACTTATTTGATATAAGTTAATATTTTGATATAAGCCTTAGAAAACCAACCCTATAGAAGTCAATAACTCCGACGACAGGCGCGCATTCGTGCCGTGTGACGTGGTGACGTCATCGCGCTTTCACCTGAAAGGACTTATTTGGTATAAGTTAATATTTTGATATAAGCCTTAGAAAACCAACCCTATAGAAGTCAATACCTCCAACGACCCAGGCACGCATTCGTGCCGCGTGACGTGGTGACGTCATCGCGCTTTCACCTTAAAAGACTTATTTGATGTAAGTTAATATTTTGATATAAGCCTTAGAAAACCAACCCTATATAAGTCAATACCTCCAACGACACAGGTGCGCATTCGTGCCGCGTGACGTGGTGACGTCATCGCGTTTTCACCTTAAAAGACCTATTTGATATAAGTTAATATTTTGAATTAGTCGGTCAATTTTTGCCCAATCTTTGCAATAACCCGGTGCAATAATCGAAAACCGATTCAAAATGGCCCCTCGCTACAATTTTCCACGATCACATTTTATTTTCACGTACTTCACATCGACGGATTTTTACCAAATAAAATACCCCACTCAATGCACTGATGTCGTTTTTGCGGCAGAAGTGAAAACAGATTCTAATTTGGAAATAAAACGAAGGCGTGCACAATGAAACAAAATCTGTTCAGAATCCAAAGTCGTGCCGCGGAACGTGGTGACGTCACTGCGTTTACAGGCTTAAACGGCAATTTTTTATAAGTTAATATTTTGAATAACTCGTTCAATACCAGTCCGATTTTCGCCAAATAAAGGTTCCCGTTATCCACAGATACCCCTGTATCCTCCTAGAGGCGAAGTCAGGATGAATTTCGCAAAAAATAAAGTCCTTCGGCGACGAAAATTTAGCATGGGGTTTTCCTATGTAAATTTACCCTGAAGTAATTTTACCGAAAATCCTGGAAATTTCGCGGGGCCAGTTTCTGTCGAGTCTTAAGACGGACTAGCGACTGCGAAATCCGGAATCAGAATTAAAATCCGAGCCTCCGTTAGCTCTAAGGGCCCCCCAAAACAAATCGCATATATTCCTAATGAAAAAACTTCGAAGCTCCTAAATCCCGAATCCCAAACCATCCGATGTCAATCCATATATCCACACCTCGCTATGAACGTTATGCATCTAATGATAAGCATAAGAACCATCAAAAAATATTTTAAGACCAGTTTATTCGACTAAATGTGGCGTGGCCTAGCATCTAGTCAAGACCAAGTCACCAAGGCCGACCACGCATCCCGACCCCAAATTCCTCATCGACAATAACTAAACAATATATTATATGACTCGCACCGTACATACCTCCTTCTAGTTCTTGTTCTTGTCTTGGTATACTCACTCAGACTCACCCTCGCATAGGTAACCAAGGCCGAAGAAACGGCGAAGCGAGGCGACCACCAACAAACACGTCCTCGCCTCGAATTTCCTCCCGCCCACACAATCGCAGGGAAGATGGAGGGAACAAAGGCAGGAAAGAACGAGAGGGAAAAAGTGTCCAGTGCACTCTATCACGACTGAATCCTCTCAGCTCCCCCAAATGGCGTCTGCTCCGCCTCGTGTCCAACTCCGAACCCTTCTTCCTCGAACGACCTTCGACACTCGTGCCGGGGACGTGATGACGTCACTGCGCTCCAGTCTTAGAAAACTAATTTTTATATAAGTTAATATTTTCACTAACTCGGTCAATTTTTGCCTAATCCTCGCCAAACAAAGGTTCCCGTTACCCACAGATACCCCTCTATCCTCCTAGAGGTGAAGTCAGGATGAATTTCGCAATAAAAATAAAGTCCTTCGGCGACGGAAATTTAACACGGGGTTTTCCTATGTAACTTTACGCCGAGGTACTTTTACCAAAAATCCTCGAAATTTCACGGGTCCAGCCCGATTGAGTGCCTCAGGCCTCTTAAGTCCCTTCACAGAGTCGGGCTAGAGTCAAGCTCAAAAGGGTTTTCTTTCCCCACTGATTCCGCCAAGCCCGTTCCCTTGGCTGTGGGTTCGCTGGATAGTAGATAGGGACAGTGGGAATCTCGTTCATCCCTTCATGCGCGTCACTGGTTAGATGACGAAATGAACGAATTTCATTCATTTTCGCTGCATGATTTTCAGGGTGACATAGTTCCGAACCCGAAGGATCGGTAACCGACACAATTTCGGTCTTTGAGGCCGGCCGATAGGCAAAGTGTGACCAGAAGGGACGAGGTTCTCCTGACCACGTGGCCCTCGACCTGGTGGGGTTTGTCCGCACAATGTGGGCGCTTTCAGGATGAACTTTAGCCGTGGAGCGTTTGGGCGCCCCGGTCTGATACTGCCGCCCACGCGCAGAACAACTTGTGAGTGCACGTGGGTCCCGGCGGTCCCACTGGCCTAGCGCTACCATGTTTAGACAGCGAAATCCGTCCCCGGGCACCGGCACCTACTCCCGGAAGTTTGAGAGAATAGCGGCGCCAGGCACGGTAGGACACCCGCGGAGCCCCGGCGGACCAGGGACGCACGAGCCTACGCGTTAGCGTGCTACGGCGGAATCAACAGCTTCGGCCACGGCCAGGTCGATACTCGGCCCGGCCGCACCGGAAATGAACTGGTTCGACACCCGCGCTAGAGAGGTCGCGGGCGACTGAGATGTATTAACAAATTAATTAATTAATTTGAGACGTCCGATTTCTAGTGTTTGGAAATTTGGAAGAGCTTGACCCTAGCCTTTCCCTTGTGAGGGCAAGGAGGAACTTAACACTTAAGCTTAGCTTGAAGTACACCCTGACCAGCGCTCACGGTGGGACGGCAAGTTAACCAGAAGGGACGAGGTTCTCCTGACCACGTGGCCCTCGATCTGGGAAGCGAGAGGCGTTCCATTAGTGGACGCGCCCCTCACGCCCGACTTTTGGGCGGCCCCGGCAGGCCGTTTGTTTTGACGTTCCGTGACAGGCCCCGCACCCCCACCTCCGGGCCGACCGGGCGACCGGAATGAATCTTGGTGTCCCGATCCGAACCTTCAGAGCGGGCCGGCTGGGGAGTGACTGGCACCCCGTACCTGCACTTTCCGTCCCTGCGGTCCCAAATACCGGAACCACCCGAATACCACTTTATTCGACAAAATGAGGTGCGGCCTACAGCCTTAGAAAACCAACCCTATATAAGTCAATACCTCCAACGACACAGGTGCGCATTCATGCCGCGTGCCGCGTGACGTGGTGACATCGCGTTTTCACCTTAAAAGACCTATTTGATATAAGTTAATATTTTGAATTAGTCGGTCAATTTTTGCCCAATCTTTGCTAAATAAAGGTTGTCCTTACTTACCTAGTGGTGTTCCTATCCACCACAAGTAACCCGGTGTCATAATCGAAAACCGATTCACTGAAAACCGATTCAAAATGGCCCCTCGCTACGATTTTCCACAATCACATTTTATTTTCACCACTTCAAATCGACCGAATTTCACCAAATAAGATACCACACTCGATGCGGGGATCTCATTTTTGTGGCAAAACTGTACACAGAATTCAAATTCGTTGTGAAATGGAGCCGTGCACCATAAATCCAAAATTTCCTCGGAATCGAGTCGTGCCGGGGACGCGACGACGTCACTGCGCCCCAGCCTTAGAAAACCAGCCTTATATAAGTCAATACCTCCAACGACACAGGTGCGCATTCGTGCCGCGTGACGTGGTGACGTCATCGCATTTTCACCTCAAAAGACCTATTTGATATAAGTTAATATCTTGAATTAGTCGGTCAATTTTTTCCCAATCTTTGCTAAATAAAGGTTGTCCTTATATAACGTAAAATGTTCGCGGGACCGCCCTCGCCAAATAAAGGTTCCCGTTGCCTACAGATAACCCTCTATCCTCCTAGAGGCGAAGTCAGGATGAACTGCGGAATAAAAATAAAGTCCCTCGGCGACGAAAATTTAACATGGAGTTTTCCTATGTAACTTTACCCTGAAGTAATTTTACCAAAAATCATCGACATTTCGCGGGGCCAGTTCTATCGAGTGTTAAGCTAATCTAGCGACTGCGAAATCTGGAAACAGAATTAAAATCCGAGTCTCCCTTAGCTCTGGGGGACCCCCAAAACAAATCGCATTAACCTT
This sequence comes from Myxine glutinosa, assembly GCF_964187855.1. NCBI lineage: Eukaryota > Metazoa > Chordata > Myxini > Myxiniformes > Myxinidae > Myxine > Myxine glutinosa. Next base: position 53,294,879 of record NC_136264.1, on the reverse strand, counting down.
AATGAAAAACTTCCGAACTCCGAAAATCCCAAAATCTCACACCATCCGATGTCAATCCATATATTTACACATCGCTCCGAATGTTATGCATCTAATGATAAGCATAAAAACCATCAAAAAATATTTTAAAACCACTTTATTGGACAAAATGAGGTGCGGCCTAACTTCTAGTCAAGACCACGGCCCGAACACGATTCCTTCACTCGACGATAACTACCACAATATAAGTCGCACAAATTCGTAACATACCTTTTTCTTGTCGCGGTATACTCACGCTTCTCGACGCAGTGTGGAAAAGGAGGGATTCTGACTTAGAGGCGTTCAGCCATAATCCCTCAGAGGGTAGCTTCGCGCCGCTGGCTGCTCAGCCAGACGCACGCGCCAAGTCACTGCGCCACGTCACTGCGTGCTGACGTCACTGCGCTTCAGTCTTGGAAAACTAATTTTTACATAAGTTAATATTTTCAACAACTCGGTCAACCTTTGCCCAATCCTCGCCAAACAAAGGCTCCCGCCACCCACAGATACCCCTCTATCCTCCTCGAGGCGAAGTCAGGATGAATTTCGCAACAAAAATAAAGTCCTTTTGGCGACGGAAATTTAACACGGGGTTTTCCTATGTAACTTTACCCTGAGGTAATTTCACCAAAAATCCTCAATTTCACAGGTCCAGCCCCACTGAGTGCCTTAGGCCTCTCAAGTCCCTTCACAGTCGGGCTAGAGTCAAGCTCAAAAGGGTTTTCTTTCCCCACTGCTTCCGCCAAGCCCGTTCCCTTGGCTGTGGGTTCCTTGTGGAAGCTGTGGGTGGAACCACAGGCTGTGGGTCTTGGCTTGCCAACCTAGTTTGAAAGCCAACCAAGCTGGTGTTTCCAAGCGTAATGTGGTTACGATGGACGATAAGGTAAATCTGATTAAAAGGTATGGAAAAGGTGGAAAAGTGTCGGTGATAGCGCATAGACCTTATCGCGAATCGGAACCGCAATGCGTCATGGGATCGGAAAGGGGCAATAGCGCCGCCACAAACTACACCATGTAATTGCAGCTGGCCCGGTTTTTTAAACCATTAATATTAAAATAAAAAGTAGCCTATAACCACCGGAATTTTATGCTGATTCCGAATCTGTCTAAAACTTTTCTCCGATGTGTAGTTCTTGAGTTATAAGCGGACATCCAGACAGACAGACACTCCTCCTTTATATATAGAGATGTGAAAAAGTAAGTACACCCCATGTAAAGTTTTGACTTTTTCAACATATTTCAACATACAGCTATTTGATCTTCATTTCAACAATATTGATAGATAAAGGTGATATAATAAAACAAATATCATGAAACATTTACATTTTGTAGTCCATTGTATAATTTAAATAAACATAAATGCAAATTTCGCATGTGGGAAAAGTAACTACACCCCTACATTTATCACTACTTCAAATACGTAAAATTAGAATCGGGTGCACCAGCTCAGGTACAAATGATTAGAACATCGTTAGAGAGGATCTTGGAGGAACCTGTCTTATTTAAACCTCAGACTTTTCGTTTGGTTTGCTCTTAGTTGTTGAAGTGTGCGGCATCACCATGCCTAGATCAAAAGAGCTCTCCGAGGCCTTCAGAAAGAAGGTTATCGATGCCTACGAGTCTGGGAAGGGATTTAAAAAGATCTCCAAACAATTTGAAATCGATCATTCTCCACTTGTAGATGATCTTCTGGACAGTCGAAGATTCCAAGCAACTGCCAACTTGTTCAGGCCAGGCCTCCGCAGCAAGTGCAGCCCGAGAGCAGACCGCAAGATGCTGAAAGAAGTCTCGAAGAACTCCAGAATGTCATCACGGGACCTCCAGGTAGCTCTTGCCACTGTTGATGTCAAAGTGCACGAGTCTACCATTAAAAAGAGGCTGCACAAATTTGATCTACATGGGAGGTGTGCCAGGAGGAAACCTTTGCTGTCCAGAAAGAACATCAGGGCAAGACTAAAGTTTGCCAATGAACACCGAGGCAAAGACCAGCACTTCTGGAACAATGTGCTCTGGACAGATGAGTCAAAGGTAGAGCTATTTGACCACAGTACCAGAAGACATGTTTGGGGAAAACCAAAGACAGCATTTGACCACAAGAACCTGATACCAACTGTAAAGCATGGTGGTGGAAATATTATGGTTTGGGGCAGATTTGCTGCATCAGGGCCTGGGCAGTTCACCAGAGAATCCACAATGAATTCTTCATTGTACCAGAGGGTGCTTGAGGATAATGTGAGGCCATCTGTCGGAAAGTTCAAACTCAACCGAAGTTGGACCTTGCAACATGACCCTCAACATACCAGTAAATCCACCAAGGAATGGCTGAAAAGAAAGAAATGGATGGTTCTGGAATGGCCAAGTCAAAGCCGGGATCTAAATCCCATCGAGATGTTGTGGGGGGATTTGAAACGAGCTGTGCATGCAAGAAACCCCTCAAACATCGCACAGCTGAAAGAATTCTGCATGGAGGAGTGGGCAAAAATTTCTCCCAGTCCATGTCAGAGACTGGTAGACAGTTATAAGAAACGCCTACTTGAGGTTGTTTCTGCCAAAGGGGGCAATACCACCTATTAGAGCCTATTAGAGCCATACTGTATATGTATATACAGTCACGTGAAAAAGTAAGTACACCCCATCTAAAGTTTTGACTTTTTCAACATATTTCAACATACAGCTATTTGATCTTCATTTCATCAATATTGATAGATAAAGATGATATATTGTAACAAATATCATGAAATATTTACATTTTGTAGTCAATTGTATAATTTAAATAAACATAAATGCAAATTTCCCATGTGGAAAAAGTAAGTACACCCTTGGCTCTAATCGGTGGTATTGCCCCCTTTGGCAGAAACAACCTCAAGTAGGCGTTTCTTATAACTGTCTACCAGTCTCTGACATTGACCTGGAGAAATTTTTGCCCACTCCATACAGAATTCTTTCAGCTGTGCGGTGTTTGAGGGGTTTCTTGCATGCACAGCTCATGTCAAATCCCCCCACAACATCTCGATGGGATTTAGATCTGGGCTTTGACTTGGCCATTCCAGAACCCTCCATTTCTTTATTTTCAGCCATTACTTGGTGGATTTACTGGTATGTTTTACCGGGATTCGAACCCAGGATCCTAGGGTCCCAAGCCGACACCCAAACCACTAAGCCAACACCAGGCTCAAATTATACAATGGACTACAAAATGTAAATGTTTCATGATATTTGTTGTATTATATCACCTTTATCTATCAATATTGATGAAATGAAGATCAAATAGCTGTATGTTGAAATATGTTGAAAAAGTCAAAACTTTACATGGGGTGTACTTACTTTTTCACGTGACTGTGCGTAGAAGTTGACCTCCTTGTTATTATTCCTTATGATTGCCAAATGATGCTACTATTATTATTTTTTGTTGATATTAGTATTAATTAATATATGCTTTGTTACAATGTTATCATTATTTTCGTTATTAGAATGCCATTCCATGGATGGACCTATTAAGCTGCTCTGTACGCCTTAAGAAGGCGTGCGTTTAAAACATGGGAATTAATTCTGGATTATTTGTAGTTTATTCAGTCAACTCAGGAGATCATGATGATCATGTCTGTGTATCACGTCCCACATCAGAGAGCTCCAGTGGAACCCACAAAAAACATGACGCATATACACACGCTTCATCCATTTATCGTAGGTTTTTAAAGATCTACAAACATGCAAAACCCCTCTACCCCCTCTAAAACGCACAGTGGTAGGTCTATAAATTCGCTTGGCAGGGGGAGAGGGTTCCTCTCTTGACTCCCCATTTTTTTAATTTTCCTCTACCTCTTTTCCTTACCCGCTGCCGACACAAAAAAATATTTTAGGGAAGTTGTTGTCAAATAATTTATTGAAGTACAATAGCATTGTTTCCTTTTGACACTGCCATGTTGTTAAGCAGTACTGTGAGCGCTTTGAAATAAGCGAGCTGCTTCCTAACAAACGCGCCCCCATGCTCATGGCGAACGGGGCTAAACAGGTAAGTAGTGCAGACCTGGCACCCGATTACGGTCTCATTTTGCTTTGAAGCTATGAGAAACAATACAACATCACACACACTTTCAAAATACCGCAATTACATCACATCATGGGACAGGAAAATGTCCGAGTTGACAGTCAAACCCAGCTCGACTCGCAATCGTCTTGGAAGTGCAACTCGTCCAGTTCGGGTACAGCACTATTTTGGATTTTGCGCTTCTTTTTGGGGGGGGGGGGGTGGGGGGGGTTGGGTTAGCACTTGTGGGAGCACACCATTTCAATTTCGGGTACAGACCTGTCTGTTAAATACATCGTCGCTGATGGTTGTAAATTTGCATCAAGCATGAACCGTCGGATTTACGTCATGCTGTTACGGCCAAA